>NC_141920.1:34196106-34347621 GCF_057802395.1 Ceratotherium simum simum | reverse complement strand
CACTTGCTGGCCTTTGCCTTCTCTGTGTAAAGCCCGTAGATGCATACGGAAATCATCTCTGAAAGTTTGGCCTCATTTTGGGCTGGAAAGAGTACTGACAAATCTAGAGACGGGGTTTGATTTATTCTATCTGGGGGGCTTGTGTGGAAGGTATTTGAGAAAGCCTATGAAAGTTCTACTTAAGCAGCAAAATGTTGAATAAGTCGTGTTAGTCATCATATTCAGCACAGTGGCCCTACTCTCAGGTCAGCACCTCAAGAACCTTCAGGCCCACTTACTGGGTGCCTCCTGGCCTGGGATATACAAGTACGTACCAAGTAAGGGTTGTCTGCACCCTGCAGGAACCACCAGTGTAGTCTCACTATTTATAGGCTTATAAAAGTTAGCTACCCCAAGAGTCCTGAAGTTATAAACATCCTGTCTCCCTCGGGATTATATCTCTTCAGGTACGTTTTACTTAGTGTCTACTCCATCTTACAACTGTGTCTTTTACTGACCAAGTCACCTCCTACCTTTGAAACACCTTCTTTCTGAATTAGATGCATCCATTGTTTACTCCTTTCTGTCTTAAGCCCATTCTTTAACTCCTTTTACTCCATCTGCCACCCGGGTCTGCACAGCCTGGGGTCAGGGTGGTAGTTGGCTTTGGAGGTAGTCATCAGAGTGCTGATCATTTTTATGTCCAAATTGAAAGAACTAATCTATAAGCAAAGTCAAAGAAGTTATGACATCCCTTGGGCTAGAATAAGGAGTCAAGCTACGCATGCAAATTTTGACCCCTGGGAATAACTGTAATTTTCCAGTTCTCCTCAAACTCCTCCCACCTCCGCAAAGGCTCTCACTGGAAACAGAACCCTTGGCTTCCAGTGCCCCCATCCTGTGTGTGAACCTGGCAGGAGCTCAGTTAGGAGCCCTGGGCTCCCTACTCAGAAAACACCATCAGTCCCAGCTCCTCCAATACCCTCCTGAGCAGCGTCTGGGAGGGCACTTCATTTCTGTGAGCTTCTGTTTCCTCATCTGCAAATCAGGAAGATGAACTCCCTCATCCACAAGGCCCCCTCCATTACTAACTCTAGTAACATATAATGACACCTTTACACCTATGGAGTAGATTGAATAGACATGGTTTTTCCTTTTCTTTTTTTTTTGACAATATATGAAATGATAAAAAGACTTTATTCTCTGCTCTAAAAGGGTGAGACAAACTTCTAATGTGTCTACTTAAAGGAAAAATGTTAGCTCCTAGGAGAATGTGTTATATACATATATACCTATACACACACACACACACACACACACACACACACTCCTTTAATCCATGCAAAAATATTCAATTATTCACTGAGTTCCTAGTAGGTGCCAGATACATGCTAAATATTACACAAGTGCAATTGCTGGATTACTTATATACATTCTTAATCAGCCTTATCACCCAATTCTTTTCTACCTTACCACCCAATCAGAGGAAGCAAATCATCCCTGATGGGTACTAGTGGTAGGATCTGGTGTAAACATAACTGAGCTGGGATTTAGGAGACCTGAGCACAGAGTAAAGTGCTTCTCTCTCTCTCTCTCTCTCTCTCTCTCTCTCTCTCTCACTCTCACTCACTGGGACTTGACTGCCATCCAAACAAATTAATTTGGGGTTCAACCATTGAAATGGGCCCCTCGAATCCTTTATAGCTCTTAAATTATACCATCTGCAAAAGAGTATTGCAAAAGATATTCAACTTTATTAGCCATTGAGGAAATGCAAATTAAAACCACAATGAGCTATCACTACACACCTATCACAATAGCTAAAATAAAAAATAGTGACAACACCAAATGCTGGAGAGAATGCAGATAAACTGGATCCTTTATACATTGTTGGTAGAATATAACATGGTACAGTCACTCTGGAAAACAGTTTGGCAGTTTCTTCTAAAACTAAACATGCATCTACAATACAACCCCACAATTGCACTGTTGAACATTTACTGCAGAGAAATGAAAACAGGTTCATATAAAAACCTACACGTGCCTATTCATAGCAGATTTATTCATATTAGCATAAAGTTGGACACAATCCAGATGTCCTTCAATGGGTGAATGGTTAAACAAATCATGATACATCCACACCATGGAATATTACTCAGCAATAAAAAGGAACAAACTATTGATACATACCACATTTTGGATGAACCTCCAGGGCATTACAACGAATGGAAAAAAACAATGACAAAAGGTTGTATACTGTATGATTCCATTTATATAACATTCTTAAAATAACAAAATTATAGAAATGGAAAACAGATTAGTGGTTGCCCGGGGTCAGGGATGGGGAAGGAGTGAAATGGGAAGGGGATGTGGTATAAAATGTCAACAAGAGAAATCCTTGTGGTGATGTAATTGTTCTGTATCTTGACTGTATCAATGTCAATATTTTGGATATTTAGTTTTTCAAGATGTTACCATTGGGGGAAACTGGGTAAAGTTTACAGGTTATGCAGTACACAGGGTTTCTTTATATTATTTCTTACGACTGCACGTGAGTTTATAATCACTTCAAATAAAAATTGTAATTAAAAAAAAAAGACTACTGCATATTCTGGTTGTGTTATGTTTCCAGGTTTCCACTTGAGGTCTAATGGAAATCTGGGGGAAGGCTGAAGAAAAATAGGCAAGGAGTTGACAAGATGACAGCAAGGCCCTTGCCTTTGAGCTCCCTTTGTGATGCCAAATGCAAGGAATGTGTGTCTGCCTTCAGCAGCTGTGTGGAAGCTCCAGGACTCAGCAGAGAGACCCTCTCAAGTTACAAGATGCAGGTGGCCTCTCGGGGGAGAAAGTGTCCCCTGGAGATAATGCAAAATAGCCCCAAGCTGAATAGAACTTTTACGGTCCTAACCACTTGAAAAGCTATTTGCAGGGCTGCGCTAATGAAGTTAAAGTGGTTTGCCTCTATTGTCAGAAGCAGCAAACCTGGTTCTAAGGGTTTTTCTTCTGAGAAATCCAGGTGCTCTGCATGCAGGACCCTCACACTAACAAATGCAGATTTATTGAAGCTAACACTACACTCCTTTCTGATGATAATATTGCAATAAGAGATGTGAAGGCTTCAAGGCCTGACCAAGAAAGCCACTCAAAGTCCGTGGAGGGAATAATAGAACTAACAAAAGTTAGCATTTATTGAACATTCACGGTGCACTTTTATGTATTATCTCATTTAATCCACAGAGGAATCTGAAGAATTAGGTGTAATTATCCTTATGGTTTACAGAGGTGGAAGCTAAATTTCAGAGAGGTTAAGTGACATGCCCAAGGTAATAAGGGACAAGGCCAGGATTTCACCTGAGGCACAGAGCTGACTTCTCTATCCCTATACTGAAGAGCAGACCTTCCTGACAGGTGTGCAGTAGAACACATGTATGGCAGAATGGGACAGGGTGTCCCGAGAGACACTGATCAGGTAGAGAAAAAAAGTAGAACCTATTTTTTACAGCCATTCAATAATTTACAACAGCTGTAGTTATAATGGCATAGAACTTGAATGGCTTCCTCTATCAATTTCCTGAATTTAGTAATTATTCTTTTGGGGTATACAGTTTTAATACATAATACCCACCTCCAAAGAGGGTCCTGGAGTGGCTGCACTGTGTAGTGCCCCACCTGCTCCAACCTTCACACTGGAATATTCCAGTTAGTTTGATTATGACTTTAGTTTCCATTTGGGTTAGCATCTGGGAAGTTCTTTATTTCACATGCACATGTAAAACCTATATCTTTGCTTTAGATGTAATTTGGTCTTATTTTCACATTTTTTCTTCTGTTAACAGAAGGTATATATGACTGTTATCCTTATTATTGCTATTATTATCATCTGTGAATAGTTGTTCTTCAATTCAAAAAAAATCATTTTATTAAATTTCTCAATTGTTGCTTAATGGTGATAAAGTTGACCATTGATATAATTATAATAAATGACAATTTGCTTTAGGAAATGAAATTAAAAGGTGTGTTTCTAAAAACAAGTTACACATTATTTAGTTAAATTAATTAGTTAATTAATGAGAACTATTGGTTTCTATGGCCTTAGAAAATGATTATTCAAAATAGTTATTGATCATAGAGGAATGTAAATATTTCATGACATTGTTTTCAATTTTAATTATTAAATACAATAAAATTAATATACCTTTTAGTAATTTCTTTGATGTTTACTACATGGTTAACTTTTCAAACTTTGATGTGACTTGTCTCAAATATTCTGAAGAAAGTGGACATTTAAATTTTTTAAATCGATTTTCTGAATCTCTTAAATCCTACAGTTCCTTTAAGTAATTTATATTTAAACAGTTTTAATTTGTACAAATATATATTGTGAACTTGTAAAATCAGGAGTTTTGCAGGATATACACAGCAATCTCTTTCTGCCAAAAAAAAAAAAAAAAATTTAACTCTCTAGCCAGGCAATCCAATGAAGAATATCTCAAATTTAGATCAGTGTAGCCTGGTAATCTTTCTCACCCTCAACCTAAATATCCTACTTGATAGGAAAGTTATCAGATTAAGCCATGTTGGCCAAGCAAACTACATCAGCAGCTACCACAAAGCATCCAGTTTACCCGGCGGGGGGAAATTGGAACATTTTAAAACATCTGTAAGCGTGAAATAAGAAAGCATCAGATCAAAGAGAGGAAGCTAGTTACAAGGTCAGTTGAGCAATTAATAGGCAAAGACAAGAAGTCTCATATAAGTCCAGAAGCGTTCATTTTCCCTTCCTGCATGGAAATTGTGAAATCCATGTTTGGGAACAAAAACAAAGGGAATAGAAAAGGTGCCACTTTTGAATACTACAGTTAGCAGACTGGTGTCATGCCAGCTAAATAAAGACAACTGATTCCAAAAATTATTCCTGAAGGATGGATGACTCTTTGGCAATCAGTAACCATGGTCAGTTAATGGCACTGGTGAGAGTCTCTGACAAGAAGTCTTGGAAGAACATTGTTCTACAAAATAATAATAATTAGAGTAATATTAGTAAGTTAATTGAAATTTTTTTAAAAAAACAAAAATGTATTCAGGTAGAACTACTCAAAGTAGTAAATGAATAATTCAAAACACATTTAAAATATTACAGAACAGCTGGAAAGTTTGCAGCTGCAATAACAAAAGTGTAAAGGTTTACATCAAGAGTTTGTTTTGAAAACTCCAAGATTCCAGTAATTTATTGTTTTATTCACAGAGCAACTCACTGTTTTGAGAATTGAGATCACATGCAAACGACAAGTTACCAAACTCATTTCCCCACCGATTTCCTGATCCAGATATTGAGTGATGGTTCAGCTCACTAACCCCAGGCAACAAGAGTGTACATTTAACTACCAATTAAGTAACTAAGGAATAAATGTATATTGATTGAGCACCTACTGCGTGCATATATAAGTCAAGCACCAAGAATGGAGTGATGAATAAGACTAACAGGTTCCTGCCCTCATGGAAGTTACTTTTTTTAGCAGCAAAGACACGTTAAGGACAATTCATTACAATTGTGATAAATGCTCGGCAGAGGAAGTACAGGGTGATATGAAAATGCATAATGGGGTCCAGATATGGCCTAGGATATCAGGAAAAGTATCCTTAAGGAAGTGACATTTGAGCTCAGGTCTGAATAAAACCTCAAGGAGATCACCAGGTATTGAGCAGGACAGGGTGGCTGGGAGGTGTAGTTGAGGAACATTCCAGACAGCATTAATTCTGGAGACATTGTAATGGCTCCATGATTGTAGGGAGCATGACACATTCATAAAACTTAAAAGAAGGTCTGTGTGACTATGGCCATGTAGAAACCTCTAGCAGAATGTCCAGGCAAAAGTTGACAGTAACTTGGAGCATGGTGGCAACAGTGGAGATGAGGGAGGTGAATGAATTTGAAAGCCATTTTCCAAGTTGAATCAATTAGACTTGGAGATGGCTTAGATGTAGGAAATAATGCAAGGAGATGAAGGTGTCAAGGATGGTTTTTGGATTTCTGGCTTGCCCGACTAGATTGGTGTAATTCAATGATGCAAAAAACACCTGGATTGTGAAAGGAGTCACACATTCAGTTTTGAACATGCTATATTTAAGAAAGTCTCAAAGAGAAGTGCACATTGGAGATATAAAGTTGGGAGTCACTGATATAGAGATTACTGAAGCTATAGGCATGGATAAGATAACCTAGAAACAGAACCTGGAGCTAAAAAAAGAGAATCTTTGACTCACTCCTGAAGACTTCCAACATTAAAAGACTTAGCTATATTTACCTAAGGCGAGATGAGAGACGTGGAAGGAAAAGCAAGAGTTTAACAGCATCACCAAAGTCAAGGGGAAACTTTGAATTAAGCCAAAGTCCCAGTGTACCTCACAATTTCAGTAAATTTCTCTTTATGGCTTTCTAGACATGGTTTAAACAGCAACTGTGACTATAAATAGCATTTTTGTTTATTTTTGTTTTTGTTTTCTCAAAAACTATAATTTGGATAAAATCTTCACAGAAAAAGATAGTCTAAATTCATAGTCCAATATGGTAGTCACTAACCAACGATAGTTATTTAAATTAAGTAAATTAAAATAAAATTAGATAAAAAATTCAATTTTTCAGTTGCACTAACCATATTTCACATGCTCAGTAGCACATGTGCCTAGTGACTACCATTTTGGACACTGTAAATGTAGAACATTTCCATCATTATAGAATAGTTCTATATTGGACACTAGTCTAAGAGAATCCTGTGTCGATGAGAAGCCATGATTAAGTGAACCAAAAGTGAAGCAATGTCCCAAGTATCAAAATACTGCCCACATTCCAAGTGAGGAAGTCAGGAGGGGGGAGACAGGATGAAAATGGTCAGAACGAAGACAGAATGTGGCATTTGCCTCCGTTATGGATGAGAGGACTGGGGCAAGTGATGAACGTGTTTCAGAATGTGTTCAAAGAAGAAAGAGCAGAAGTTGGATTGAGGAACTTTCCACTAGCAACCAAAGAATGCAAGGTCTTTCAGTCCAAGCTCTGACATGCGAGGAGAGGGTTTCTTCAAGCAGGCAGATAACTCCCACTAAGGTGTCCTTTTGGAAATCTTGCCTAAGAACAGCTAAGCTTCATATTTCTGGATAAGTTAGAAATTCTGCCAATACTACCTGTTGAAGGACACATTTGAATTTTAACCCTTATGCCACGAAATTCAGAAAAGAACATTAATAATGGTGGTGAAAGGAGTTTTTCTCACTCTCAGAAGACTCATGGAAGATCTGTTTGGATGAGGTTTTCTGATTTAAATTCCAGGCATTTTTATCTACCCACCTTGCTATAGTCAATGTGCTCTCATATTAAGGGGAAGAGATAACTGAATATCCCAGAAGCATAGCTTCAAATATTAAAATTCATGTTTCAGGAAAAAAATAGTTTTTAAATCTGATATCATTGCTCTTCGAATGCCATTCATGAGTGTACCAAATGTGAATACTTGAGTTAATTCAGTGAAACCATTTTACCAAACTTGGGTTAACATGTTTTTAAGTTACTCAGTAATGGAGTCCCTATTTTTTGCCCAAATAGTAATAAGTGCAATGGCCTCATCTCTGTCCTAGAAGAGATAATGAAAACAACAATAATAATTAACATGAAATGAGCCCTTATTATGGGTCAGGTTCTTTGTATTTATTAGCTCATTTAATCCTCATAATAATTTTATGAGGTAGGCACTATAATTATCCCTATTTTACAGAAGAAAATACCAAATTTGGGACATTTTAATAGGATCAGTATAATAGAGCAGTAGAGATAAATTTCTATGCCTAAACTGACCAACAGAATAGGAAAGTATTTCATCAAATATTTAATTGAGTGATTAAAACTAGAGATGACATAGGACATCACTGGAGGAAAAATTCTATGTGGGCCAGAGTGGTTGGGAAATGGAACTTTTAGGAGTATTTTAATAGAGAAATGTGCTCATTCATGTATTTAAAAATCATTTAGTGACTGTCTTTGTGTGTACTGGGCACCAGACTATAGGCTGGAAATAAAAAGCTGAATCAGATAAAATGTATACCCTACATGCATACAAAAGAAACAGACAGAAAAGGGAAAAAAAAGATTCCAGGTAAAGGTGGGTCACAAATGACTCTCAAAAGAGATACATGACTTATTGTCATTCTGTCTCTTTCATTCCCTCCCCTCCTCTTTTTTCCTCTCCTTCTCTCTGTTCCTCTCTGTCCGTGTCTCTTGCTTTGTCTCTCATTACTACATTCACATACTTCTAGAAAGATCTGAGATGGTCTCCATCTTTAATCAGATAATTAGTGCAGACATACATCTTCATATGCCTAAGACAGTCCCGGTTTATGCCTACTGCCCAGGTATAATTATAAATAGTGCCTCCTCCTATTCTCAAAAGTGGCTTGATTTGGTTGATAAATAATATGATCACCCTACAAATAATACTTGCCTTCACAGAAACTAAAACAAGGAACAGGAAGGCACACATTCTTGTCAACACATCTGGAGTTGATCATCTCCCAGAAAACCAAAAAATTTTAACTTTCTCTTACTGGAAGAAATTTAGGCAGGAAACTGCTTTCTACTAAGTGAGAGCAAGCAGTGCTTAGGGGTAGATGACAGAATCAGAATTAGGGGAGGAAGAAGGCCAACTTGGAAGACAGCAGCTTCCACAAATGTCCTGTTCAAAAGATCTAGGTTCACATTCCTTAAATTTTCTCTGGAAAACCTTATCCAAATCCTTGATAACTCCATGTAAGGTCCACCACCCCAATTCTCTCTCTCTTCTTTTTTTTTTTCTTTTGTGAGGAGATCAGCCCTGTGCTAACATCTGCCAATCCTCCTTTTTTTTTGGCTGAGGAAGACTGGCCCTGGGCTAACACCCGTGCCCATCTTCCTCTACTTTATATGGGACACCGCCACAGCGTGGCTTGCCAAGCAGCACATCGGTGCACGCCCGGGTTCCGAACCGGCGAACCCTGGGCCACCGCAGCTGAGCATGCACACTTAACCACTTGCGCCACCGGGCTGGCCCCCCAATTCTCTCTTTATGAATCCTATCTCTGCATTTCCAACTGCCTATGAGACATCTCTGTCCAGTGTCCCATGGGTATTTCAAAGTCATCATGTCCAAACTGAATTCACTATGTTTTTCCCCCAATTTGTTCTTCCTCCTGTCATCCCCATCTCAGAGCACTGCAGATCTTTCTATTAGCCACACAAGGCAGAAGGGAAAACTAACGTCATCTTTGAGACCTCCTGTTCTTTCATTTTCATGTTTGATGAATATCTAAGTTCTGTAGCCCTACCTCTTTCATAGTTTTTTTTCTTCTATGTTCTCACCTCTCCAGACCCAGTGAAACTCCCAGTCTTAGTTTGGGTTTCTCTCAAAGCAAACCTTGAGACCAGATTTAGGTGCAAGTGGTTTGAGAGGTGATCCCATGAAGATCCCATGGAGAAGAAGGACAGCAAGTTACCACTGTGGGCAGCTGGAGCTCACTCCCATTGGTGCCTCCGACAGGCTGTGCTGAACATACCTCAGAAGAGTCTGCCTGGGGCTGAGGGAGCTGGAGTATCTATCTACCAACTCCCATCCCTCATTACTGAGGGTTGCTCCTGTGACATTATCTTAGTGCCTTCAGAATCCCTACAGAGGCCAAGCATCCTCTTTCTGCCAGAGAACTCTTTTAGAAGAGGGTTATAGGAAGCCTTTGGTGTGTTCTGCAAGTTTATTCAGTGACTTACAAGTGGGCCAACCATGCTGGTCTGCTGCACCCTTACCTCAGGCCTTCATGACATCAGGCCTAGATTCTGGCAAGAGAGTCCTAATGTGTCTCCTTATCTCCCATCCTTGCACTTCCTCTCAACCCTCCACATAGCAGCCCAGGTGATGATTCTGAATAGATATGATATGTGGATGTGATCATGTCTTGCCCAGCATGGAGTCCTTTAACGGCTCTCCAGGGGACTTATGGAAATACTTCAAACTCACTCACCTGGCCCCTGCTCTCTCTGTACCTCTTGCCACCCCTCTATCCCGCGTGCTGCCTTTTCATTTCCCGGCACCTTACTTTCTCTGCTGAGAACCCTTCCCTCCTTTTCTTTGCTCTGCTCCTCCCTCCCTGGCCCTCTCTTGCCCCTACCCCACCCCTTCGCCCACCTGGTGGACACAAGCTTGTCTTCTAAAACTCAGTTTAGATAGCACCTCCTGTATGAAGTCTTTCCCCACCCCTCAGGTAGGTTAATCTGCCAAGCTTTGTGTCCCCAATGTGCCATGTGCATAATTCTGACTGTCTCCCCACATTAAAGAAAGCCTCTTGAAGGTAGATACAGTGTCTCCATTACCTTGCATAGGGGTTCTTAATGTTTTTTGGGCCATGAACCGATTTGGCAGTCTGGTGAAGCCTCATACTCCTTCTCTAAATAATGTTTTGAATACATAAAATAAAATGCATGGGATTACAAAGGAAACAAATTATGTTGAAATATAATTATTAAAATATTTCCCAAAAAGTGTAACATAGCAATATATATGCTTCTTCAAGCATCTATTGACCAAACTACCATTATTCAAGTAGTGATGAATATAAACAATATTAACAAATAATCATAATGTAATATAAGAATATATCCTAATATTACTCCTAATGTGTTTTGTTGTCTACTTTTATAATTGAAGGAAATGATGCTAAGTCTCTGGTAGAGGTTAGTGAAAATAAATGTGCAATTTTTCCTTCTCAGTCCATGGCACCATGAATTATATCCACAGAGCCCCTGAAGTTCAGTAGACACCAGGTAAAGAAGCACTGGCCACATGTGCTTGTCTTACAGAAGGTGTTCAAACATATTTCCTGAATGAGCTGCTTCTCCTGTGTGCTGAATGAATGAACTTCTGGCCTGGACTTCAGATTCTTCTTTCTCTAAATTTCCATGATTTTATGTTTAAATTATTCCCCACATTTCATAGCATGTGGGTACAAAAGTGTTACATTAATTGTAACATCCCATTTTACTGGCTAATTCCCATGCCCCAATGCAACCCAGTATATTGAAGACTCCATCTCAAGTTTTTCTCAGTCATTTCTGAGAGTCTCCAAATTTGTTTCATGTGAACTCAGAAATAGTCCTAACCTTTTCTTCCTTCCTGGCCCCTTATTGATAAACGTGGCTTGAGAAATCACTTGTGGGTCATGACTTGCTGTTTCTGCTGAAGCTGATGTTCATGCCAAGGGCAAAGCTTGTCAGTGTTCCCTACCTTGCCAACCCTCAGGGGCTGTGGCAAGGCTGCTGCTCTTTCATCCACTTTCAGGCCACATTCTTATTTGAAGTGGAGAGGATGCCCCCTCCCCAACTTTGGGTCATATTTTGGCATCTGACCATCAAATAAGCATTGCTTGGTGTCCTTGCCTCAGTGTCTCTAGAAACCAGCTCCCTCATTTCAGTGCTGTGCCAGAACCTTCTGCCTGCCCCACCAGACTCCTTCTCCAC
This sequence comes from Ceratotherium simum simum, assembly GCF_057802395.1. Lineage (NCBI taxonomy): Eukaryota > Metazoa > Chordata > Mammalia > Perissodactyla > Rhinocerotidae > Ceratotherium > Ceratotherium simum. The sequence continues at coordinate 34,336,115 of NC_141920.1, read as the reverse complement.
AGCCCACCCTGCTTTGTCCCCAAAGAGGCAGCATGTATGGACTGCATAAACTGACTCTCATGCCCTCTGGCTTGAATCAGGGCTCTGATTTCACTCATGGCTGCAGATTTATCAGCATATTAGACACAACAGGACACATGAGTCCCAGTGGAGATTCACTGGTACCCATCCCTGACATTCCTACAGAGAGATGGTTTCACTGAGTACATCTGACCACCCTCCTTTCTGTCTGCTTTGACATCTCATTCATTTATTCATTCATTCAACAAATGATCCACAATGGGATATGGAAGGGCAGGAGAAGAGATAAGTTGGAGTGTTTCTTCCCCTGCATCTCTTTCTGTCAGTCTGTGGTTTCAACACAGTCCTCTGCTAAAGGCTCCTGTCAGGAGAGGGCTCTCTCCTAACATGTCAGCTACCCATCATGGCAGCTGTTCCCCTACCTTGCCTCTTCCAGTCTTGCAGGTGCCAATGGCTCCCTGCTATTGTTGGACCTAAGGATTTTCACCATTCCTTGCTGGTCTCTTTTAAATCTGGCCACATTTTTGTAAACAGTCCCTTCTCTAGATGTTCCTCAAATATCCCCCATGTGAGTGTGCCTCCCACCCTCACTCTGATGGATACAAGTGTGTAGCTCCCTCCTAGGGCTCTGATTTCACTCATGGCTGCAGATTTATCAGCATATTAGACACAACAGGACACATGAGTCCCAGTGGAGATTCACTGGTACCCATCCCTGACATTCCTACAGAGAGATGGTTTCACTGAGTACATCTGACCACCCTCCTTTCTGTCTGCTTTGACATCTCATTCATTTATTCATTCATTCAACAAATGATCCACATTTTTTGTATACTTTAAACTGCCTGTGCTCTTTTTAACTATGAGGCAGCACACAGATTATGGAATTTGAAGAAAGGTAGACATTTTTTCCACTTACCAAGAGAGGAATCTTGGGCAATTGACTTAGCCTGTCTAACCTCAGTCTCCCCCACTGCTAAGAATGGTGGTTGTGGAAATTAAATCAGCTAAGGTGTGAAAAGTGCCAAGAGCCATGACCAGCACATAGCAGATGTCATAGGTCAGATTTCTGAGAAAATGTACTCTAAGATAGAGACCTGTGTAAAGAAGTTATTGCAGAGTGTTCTCAGTATTAACACACATGGGGGAGTAAGAGAAAGAAGACTGAGCAGAGGGATAAGTTGCAACAAAAGCCTCAGCCAACCCCAAGGGCAGCTCTGAAGCTGAAACAGCCCTTCTGAGTTGTTCCACTTGGAGGCAAAGGGGCTGTCCGTTACACACCGATATGCACCGATATCCAGTCATGGATGTGGGCTGCTCCAGGAAGGGGACATAACCTTGAGTGTGAGGACTCTCTCCAGCTGAGGCCAAAAGACCAGAGAGATACGCAGCTGAGAGATGGTGGCTGCAAACAGGCCCAGCACTTGGGGGAATGAATGCCTCAGTCCTGGAGAGGAATCTAGGCAGCACACAACATTATCCACTACACTAAGTATTTATTAAATAACTGTGGGCTGCCACTACCATCTCCTTTAATTTGTACCTCTTAGGGAGTGTGAGGGCACAACAACTTTGGAATGCACCAATATCAACAGAGATAACTGGATAAAATTATTTTTTGCATAGTGATTTCTCAAACTTGATTTGCCAGGCTAAAGTTAAAAGCCAAAAGGTAGTTGAAGAGAAGTTTTCAAACTATGCTTCTTAGGGTAGGGTAGGATGAGATAAGAAGAGAGACATGAAGGCAGTGTCAAAGCTCGAAAAGTTCCAAGCTCTAGCTCCATACTTGACTTTATTCTATGTATAATTTTTCTAAAGCTTTGTCTTCAAAAGAACACCCTTAGAGTGCACATATGTTACCTAGGAGGAGAGGAAAGCCCCTCATCTTTCTTCAGGCTGTAGCTATTGAGGGGGATGCTAAGAGACCTGGACAACCTGGGCTGTGTTATCAGCAGGCTCTCTGCCCCATTAGTTCATCAGCACACTACAGTGCAGTCAAGGCAGCAGGATGGTGGGGCTGGAAGAACTGGGCATGGCATATGAGCAAAGCTTGAACAGAAGAGATTACAATATTAATTGCTCACAGGGTGTTCTGCCTCAAATTCCCACTGCTCACAGAGAAAAAGTGAATTCACAGAGACTCAGGGCCCTCCCTGAAGCCTTGCACATAAGCAACAGCCATACTCAAAGGCTACAATGCAGGACTGAGCCCTCAAGGAGTATTTCACAATTTCTGGCATCCTGGATTCCTGTGGACAAGCCTTCCAGTCAGGATGGAAACAGACTCGTGGGAAGCAGCACCTGCCCAGGGAAGAGAAATGCTCGAGGAAGTTCCAAGCAGAGAACATAGGTTTACAGCTGGCTTTTTATACATACATGCTCTGTTCTTTTTCCAAACAAACAGCAGGATTGGGAACGACAATTCACCTCAAGGATTTTAAAAGAAAAGTGATGGAAATGAAGGGTAGTTAATTCACCTAAAACTCTAAGCACAATCAACATTATAAGTCCACATTGCTTTTAGGCTTTTTGCTTTTGTTCTTCCCCATCCAGGAACACCCTCCCTCCTCCTTTTTTTGCAAATTCTGCCCAACTTCTATGGTCTAGCTAAAAACTTCACCATTAAGTCCTTTCCAACTACCCTTGCCCACGCCTGCCTTTCTCGTCTAAAATCTTTCATTAGATTTGGGTCATAGAGTGATTGGAGTCATCATTACAAACATAGCTCACATTTATTAAGTGCTAATTATATGCCTGGACTGTGCTAAATGCCTTACATGGATTATTTCTTTTAATCCTCAAAACAAGTCTATGAAGGAGATCATTTTATTAACCCCATATTACATATAAGGAAACTGAATTATTGGCCCTAGATCTTTTCCCTCTCTGTATCCACACCCTTGGCCATATGAGTTCTTCCCATTAGCATGTGTTTCCCTGCCCATTGTCTTTAGGCTCAGCCATGTGACTTGCTTTGGCCAATGGGATGTTCATAGCTATAAGTGAGCAAAGTCTTGAAATGGATTTGCACAGGGAGCTTTTTCTGTTATGCTTCCACCGTTGCCATGAAAATAATATGCTCCAACCAGACTGCTAATCCAAGGGGGAGAACAGAAATGGAAAGCAGACCTGAGCCCACCTGCCAGCAAGTAACCCAGGCCAGTTAGATTTTCAACTTGAAGCACAGCTTCCCAGCCTATATCAACTGACTTTCATGTAGTCACATGAGCAAAAATAAATGATAGCTATTTTAAGTCACTGAGTTTTTTATTGGTTTGTTACTCAGTGATAGCTGACTGATACAGGCACTAAGAGGTTAAGTTACTTGCCCAAGTTCTCACAGGTAGTGTGGTGGTGAGAAGATTCAAGCACAGACTGGTTTCGATTCAAGTCCCACCTTTTGAACAACTATGGTTTGCATCACCACTACCACCAGTATCATCTTCCTTTTCTTCATCATCCACACCCAATTATATTTATTGAATGCTTACTACATGCCAGGCACTCTGAAAAGTACCATTCATGTATTACCTTATTGAACCCATCAACAACTCTCTGATATAAGTACTATTACTGACCACATTTTACAGGAGGCTCAGTGAAGTAAGCTGCTTGCCCAAGATCACACAGCTAATATGAGACAGAACCTGCATTCATCTCAGATCTGCCTCATCTCAGAGTGTTCCAAACTGCCATGCCGTATGTCAGTGAGCTGCTACCTTTTGAGGGAAATATAACTATCGTTAGAGAAAAATGTTAATGATTGGTTATTCCAAGAACCTCTTCTTGCCCAAAATTTTCCAAGAGGCTACCTTAAACCCTACAACAACAGCTTTTGAAAAGTTTTGTCTTGTTTTGAATAGTTTTATGAATATTAAACTTAGTTTTTAAGTATCTCGGAAATCTACTTTAAACTATTATTTTAGAAATGAATAATCTGGAACTTACAGAAATAAAGTGATTCAATTACATGAAGCAAATTAGCAGGATATTGAAGGCCATAATCCTGAATGTTCAACTTCAGCCTTCTGCTAGGGAAGGAGACGGACAGCAGCCCAACCATAGAGAAATGGAAATCTTGTATCTAGCTTCTCTATAAATAGATGTTTAGCCAAAATTTCTATTTTTAGCCTACTTTCACTCTCACATCCATAGGTACCTGAAGGCAGGGCCAGTTTCATGGGTGTGCAACCTGTGCAGACACATAAGGCCCCACAGTTAGGTCTCCATGCTTGGTTTAATTCTCTACTGTCACCGTCTTTAAACCCTTAATAATTTTTTAACAAGATTCCCTGCTCTTGCATTTTGCACTGAGCCCTGCAAACTATATAGCCAGTCTTATGGAGGTATCTAGTGTGTCCAAATCTTTAGCTTTTGGGGGCTTCTTCAATATGCAATGAGTCACTTCTCAGCTTTCCACTCTGCTGGCTATCACCTACAAGAGTCCACAAGCCCAAGAAGCAGAATATTAAGACAAGAATTGAAGCATGGTCACGCATCAAACAGATCCAATGGTATCTCCATGCAAATTCAGCCCCACTATCTCTGGGTTGAGGCTGAGGTTAAAAGCAGAGGAATTGGTAGAACTTCTAAGAAGCAATGAGCCTCCCTAGAGATCTCATTTCCCCCTCTCTTGAACTATGTCATGGCCTTAAAGAATAGAAGGGAGTGAACCTCAAAATGTTTGCAGTTGGGTTTCAGCCAACTGCTGAAAGTGACCCTTCTTAATTTGGATACACCCTTCCCCTATGCTCACATCATGCTCCACACAAGTCTTTCTTGCCATGAAGTCATTCCAAATTCTCACCATACGTGAATCATCTTACCTACATAAGATGTCATTTTGAATGAATAACACTATTTTGACCCAGAGGATAACACAAAATAACCATGCAGTTATTTTAATAAGAACAAATCATGATTAGCTTCTCCCTCCACTTTCTCTAACTTCATAAATAATAAAAGTTAATACAGGACCTTATAATAAAAAGTATCATATCTCACAGGGCAAGGTAAGATTTATAAAAAATATCAATCATAATATCACAGAGGTTTAAGCAAGCTTATTTCTCCCCCTGCTCCAACCTTGTTCTTATATGTAAAACACTAATAAATGGAGAAATTAAGTCAACAGAAATACATGTTGGTTATGAAAAGAAAAAAGTGACTTTTTTACCCCATGAGATAGGAAAGACTAAAACCTCTATAAAGGTGAACTAATAGGAAACTATAAATGAATTGTGTTGCCACATAGAGTCATCTGAAAAAGTTTTATTAAAAATGCCTCCAAAGTATATTACATTTTATATTATACCAGGTGGGGCTAGGATGAAGGAGGGAATTTATAGAGGAACTGTTGAACACAACTTTATTAGAATGGTTGTTCCCTTGATTATAATAAGGAGAGAAATAGGACTTATTGGTTTGGTTATTTGAAACACGTATACACACACTTTCTCACACAACTCCAGTCTGAGCAGGGTAAAAGTTTCTTTCTTCAGCTGAGACTGAGCCTTGAAAATGTTTTATTACTATTACAAAAAACCTGATTTAAGTATCGTCTTTTATGAAATGCTCCCATTGTTAAGAAGTATTCTTGGTTCCATTTTCTGTTATTATGATGGTAAATACTGATTAAACATAAGGGATTGTACATAACACAGAGAAAACGAATGTGCAACCCTCAAGTGATTTAAAATCAGAGGTAGATAAGACACTTTAGAATGTCAAGGTAATTTGCCAAATACAACATGGAGAGAGGGAGAAGAAAAAAGGCATATTCTTTTACGTTTCATTCCTTAAGGGGAACATCTAAAACACATATCAATTTAACATGGCTTGGAAATTAAAGTTATAATATCAATAACATATACCTAACCACATGTTAGGATGAAGAAAGATTGTATCTTGGAATACAGGAGTCTTCCTTGTGCAAATCCCATTAGGACCAATAGGGAGTTATTCATGCATCCAAATCCCTCCCGTCCTTTCCCTCTCCACCCCCAGACACAGACACCCTTGTTCTGAATGATCCATGTATTTATCTATTTCACATAAATCAAGAATTTAATAAAAAAAAATCCACCAACATGGCCATTTGAGACATGAATCATGAGTGCTGTATGTATAAATCATATAAACCTTAAAAGCATTTATGATATAGCCCCTTTCATGCAAACCGCCCAAATGTTTTAGAGAGCTAAATCATAAAGAAAAAAGAAAACGTAGTAAATAAAATGGAAAACCAATGGTTAACCAAACTAATGAATGAAATATCTAGATGCTTCTCATCTCTGAATAGATTCCTTAGAAATTTTAACTGGAACAGTATTTTTAAGGGGCCATTACATTCAGTAAGGCAATTGAATATATTTGTAGTCAATGATTTCTTTGAGAAATGCTTCTGAAAAAAGATTTAGAACTTCTAATAAGGAAAAAAAGACAATGGATTCAGAAGAATATATCGGAAATAAAAAGAGTCAGTGAAGAAGGGCAAAAATAGTCACCTGATGTTACTGATGTTATGCAGAAATCTCATTGTTTATAATCCCACTAACTTCAAATTTTCCTTCTTAAAAAAATGTTATTTTCTCTGAGTAATTATTTTTAATTCATTCCCTTTGCCGAGGAGGCAGCCAACTGCACTATAAAAATGTTTTCAGGGGCTGGCCCGCTGGCGTAGCGGTTAAGAGCACGCGTTCCACTTCGGTGGCCTGGGGTTCGCAGGTTCAGATCCCAGGCGCATACCAACGCACGGCTCGTCAAGCCATGCTGTGGCAGCGTCCCATATAAAGTAAAGGAAGATGGGCACGGATGTTAGCCCAGGGCCAATCTTCCTCAGCAAAAAAAAAAAAAGAGGAGGATTGGCATTGGATGTTAGCTCAGGGCTGATCTTCCTCACCAAAAAAAAAAAAGTTTTCAATTACTTACCATAAGTTTTAAGGAAGTTTATTAACTTTGTAACCTCCTACATTGCAGGTGATCTGCATATCTTGTTGGATTATCATGAAGAACTTTTATCTCACTGGATGAGAGCGAGAGTGTTTTCTCTTCAACTACGTATGTGCATATGTTTATTTTTTGGTTATTTCCTCTCTATCTGATTCTTTTATTTCCTGAAGCATTTAGCTATTTCTGAGATGATTTTTTTCTATTTTGTCTATTTATTTTGTGTTTCCCTCACCAGACTGAGAGCTTCCTAAGCACAGGGACTTAATTTTTCATCATTATAGCACCTAATATCATTTCCAACATCATTAGTGATATAGGTGCAATAGATAGGTAAGTAGATAGGTAGGTAGATAGATAGATACATAGATAGATAGATAGATAGATAGATAGACAGACAGACAGACAGATAGATACATAGATAGATAGATACATAGAATAATTGAGTAGAATGAATCAATAGTTAGGCAGCAGATACAACTGATCAAGGTTCATCTTTTTGGATGCATCTAGTTTAGCAAGCAGAAGATGAGGTTCTTAATGCATACTGTGCACAGCCTTCAGCCATCAGCCTCTTCAGGGGCTGGCTCAGAGGAAGCCCTTCCCAGCAGCCACGTCCAGTGACTGATCAGTGTGGAAGTACAAAGGCCCAGCCATCGTAACCAATTTGGGACAACTCCACAGGGCCATTTTAGCTCCAGAGTCCCCCTTAAGCTTGGCCAAAGCTGCTGACAGGTCTACATCACAGCTCAACTCTTCCACGTGCCCACTCCTACTCTGTAAACAACATCCTGCACACTAAACCAAATAGGTCAATCTGTAAAAAGCAGAAAAGCTAAAAAGCAGAAACTCAGGTACAAAAATGACTCAGGTTACTTATTTTGGCCATGAAGTCAAGCACCCTCACCTTCTGACTCTCATGACCACCAGCCAGCTACAAGGACAAAGCAAGCATCAGAAGGGGTATGACAGAGCTGTAGATTTCAGGAACGCGATAGTGGGTCTGGATTAGGAGTAGACAGGGTGTGCTATAAACCCAAGGCTGCCAGGTCTGAGGTCAGAGAATGTGGTCACTGAAGTAAATATTCCTCCTGCCCCATCCTGCCTGGTTTAGAGAACTTGCTGGAAGACCTCTGCTTGGAAAAAAACGCCTATATCTGGCCTCATCAGAGAAAGAGGGGCCTCCTATGAGGGTCTTTTCAAATGCTGCACCTGCCCTAGTATGTCCTCAGGCTCTCCCTCCAGTTGCTGGGGCCTCAGTTTACCCACCTGTACATATTTCCTACATTACTTCAAAGAGGTGCTGGGAGACTTAATTAATGTTTGTCAAGCACATCTTATATGAAAAGAATCATGTGCAGTAAGTTCAAAGTAGTCTTGGCCTTGTTATTTCTTTCATGTGTGCTTAGAAGATTTTTCAGCCTTGATAAGAAGTCGGAAAAAAATGCCACTTGCTCAAGTGCTTGGATTTGGATCCTCACATTGTGATGCTGCCACGATTTTCTTTGGATACCACAGAAAAATGAGTAAAAATCAGTAAAACAATTGCTTCCATGAGTCACACCACCATTCTCTAGGTAGTCAAGTTTTAAAAGCATGAGAATCATTCTAATGTCCCCCTACTTTGTCACTGCTACCCCTGCCACATACACACACACTCGTGTATCACCAAGGCTTATCAATTATTTCTACTGCTTCATTTTTTCCCTCTTTCCTCTCTATTAGGATTCCCTGGGGGTGACTTCTTCAGGTACTTATCACTTCCTCCATGGTCTTGAAACCTCCAGTCTGGCAAATTTCAGGTCAGGCAAACCCCCACAATGTTGAGAGACCATTTTTTCAAACATATATTTCTGTTTATGTCCATCTCATGCTCAAGTCCCTTACGAGATTCCTATTGTTTCAGTCCAAAATTTTAGGAAGACATTCAAGGTAATTCATAACGTGCTCTCTGTCCACATCTTCAATATCATCTCCACCACCACCCCGTCCAACACATACAGCTCTGCTTTTAGTTCTCCAACGTTCTCAGGGCATCACCTTCATGGCTCTAGACACAATGCTTTAGTGCTCCTTCATCATCTAAATCTTGGTTTTTGCTTTCTCATCAAGACTTATCATCTCCCTGGCCCAACGTATACCCCAACTTCCCTAACCTATGCACATCTCTACCATACCTGGATTGTAGAATAATCATTTTCTTATCCAACTTACCCACTGGTCTGTAAATTCCATAAGGAAGGAAAAGGATGGTATCTTTCTTCTCTGTATTTCCAGTGTTCCTAGCAAACTGGAGATGTTCAATACATATTTATTGAATAAATATAAATGAGTAAGTAGGGAGAGGGAGATGAGTTTGGCATTTATAAAACGCATGGATTTCAGAAGCATTCTCATTTCTAACCAATAATGAACAAGCAAACAAAGCAAGGGACTCTCTGTTTGTGAATGGACAATTCCAGCACAGTTGAGATAGAACAGGATAGAGAATCTTCCGATTATTTTAATTTAAAAGTGTCTAAGGCAAATTCTTGCAAAATATCACCAAGTTTCACTGGCAATATACAAGCATGGCAGGCAAGGGAATGAGCTAGTTTGCTCGAGGAAGGAATAACAACTGATTAATATCAATCTGCAACTAAATTCAGTATGGGGCCAATCATAGCAGGAGTGAGAGTATAGCTGTTCTCTAGGCCTTGGGTCCCCAAACCTGGCTGACCTTGAGAAGCAGTTGAAAAATACAGATCCCCGGACTCCATTTGTGACCTAATGAATCAGAATCTTCAGGGGAATAGCCTGGGGATTTGTATTATAAAAAGGGCTCCCAATTGATTCTGAAGATGAGCCAGACTTAGGAAACACTGAAGTATGATTCATTCATTCATTTATTCACTCGAAAATTTACTCATTCACTGTTTATCCATTTACTCATTTATTCAATGAAGACTGATAATGAAGAGAACGGAAAGAAAGAGTGTAGAAAGAGAGAAGAACAGCCCCCTCAACGTCCTTCCTGATGGACACTTTCATCTAGGTCTGTTCCTCAAACTGCTCCTGGTTTTTGTTAGGTTTTTTTTTAAACCCTTTCTCTATTTCTTAAGGCAGAGATGCTTCAAAACCACAAATCCTTTCTTTTTCCAAGATTATCTTTCCTAAAGAATGGTCTGAAGGTCAATGCACCTTTTCCAAGTGTCAAAATCCACCACAAAAAAATATTAACAAATCTATGAGCAATTATATTCCCCTGGATGCTTTCCTTCCCTTCCTTCCCTTGCCCCAGACTGGCATTGAGGTTCTGCAGGCAGAGTGGTCTGAGGGAGGAGGAGGGTTATTATTCCTGGCAGAGGAAGCTTTAAATTATGGTGAATAAATGAACACTTAGCAGGCTGGTCCTGAGAGGGTGCCAACCCTTGCTTTAATCATTTAGATAGAAAATGACTGGATGAGTTGTAAAATTCATGGGAGGTTCAATCTAAAAGGAAGGAAGCCGGAGCGAGGAGGAAAGGACTTTTCAAATAATTAAGGGAACCTAATAGGCTAGTGTTAACAAAATTTGTACCAGGTATGGTTTCCACTTGTGACTCTTCATGAAGGTTTCCTTCTTCCCACCAAGAAGCTAGGACTCCATCCATATGATATTCCAACACATGTTTATTATGTAGTTGAGTACCTAAACTCTTGTTCTCTAGTTTAAAATCTGTCAAAGAGAGTCGAGGGAAGCACCAGAAGTAGGAATTATGAAATCATGGACTTGTACTATGGAAGACACCCTAGTGAACAACCAGCCCACCTCCCACTCTGCTGTTGAGTTTCTGGCTTCCTCTTAAATGAGAGATATAGAACATAGTGATTATTTTTAAATGGGTAATAGTAATAATCTTTCTACATGAATGAGAATAATTTAACCTAATCTTAGGATTTCCCAAAGGAGGAAGTTTAGCATCTAATAAATGGAATCTACGCCATTTCCAGAGGGATAAGAGGTCCACAGAGGTTCAACAATTTGCCCAAATTCAAATGGTCAGTTGGAAACGGTCCTCAAACAAGCTTAAATATCAAGATGCCTAATTCAGTGGAGGGTGGTCCCTGCTGGCCTGCTATATGAGCCACTTGGGTAGCTGAAACTTGTTTCTAATTGGGTTTGGAGATTTCACTTGGCCTTAGGGTGTTAAGTGTTGGCTTGGCAACATGCGCCTTCTAAGTATGCAGTATCTAAGTCATTGAGCAGGCCTATAGAACTCATGTACAAGGGTTCTCAAGATTCTGTGGGCATCAAACGGCACACACAAAACAATGTTTTGCAAGGAAAGGAATCAGAACTATGTGGATTCAGTTTTCTTGGTATAGTACCTCCTCTCTGTCCCTACCACCCCCAATCCTGGGAGAGACTATTGGCAGAGAGAAAGATTGAAAAGGAGTTTCTGGGCATGGTGGACTTGGATCTTCTTTGAGCCCTAGATGTTTGTGAAAAAAATAAAAATATTAGATAATATCAAAACATGTTCAGGATGACTCTGCTTTAGACAAAAACATACATTTCTAAATTTAGCCACGTGTTTCCCCAAAGTACCTCTTTGTGATCACTAACCCAGTCGACTAACCCCAATGAAGTTAGCAACCAAATGATGAATTTACGCTTATGGTCTTAGCATCTAGATGTTTAGTGTTCAGCTTTGTAACTTAATAGATGTACGTGTGAACCTTAGAAATAAATGGAAATAAATGAATCCAAGAAAGAACTTGATCTATTTACTGCCTGTTGACTCAGCAATAGGGGCTTTCCCAAGAAATAAGATTCAATCTTGTAACCACCCCTTAAGTAACCTGGCTCAGTGGTCACACTATGGGCTTTGGAATTATTCTCTCCAGATTTGCTCCGAGATCTTCCACCCACAGCTGGATGACCTAATTTAACCTCTCTGTGCCTCAGTTTCCTGATCTGTAAAATGTGGATAATAATAAGACCTACTTCTTGGGATATAATGAGGAGTAAATATGTTAGTACAAGTGAAAATGCTCAGGATAATTGTTTGGCACAAAGTAAGGAGTTAATACTTATAAGTTAAGATCTTTATAGTCTTCTTATAGTTATGGAAACTGAAGCTCAGAGTTGGAAACTTAAGACTTTAGTAATTGGTAAATACCTTTGTAGGGCCAGGAATTGTTAGGGGGGGGGTGTCTCTCTTTTTCAATTCACAGATTCACTTATATTTCGATCTGTAAGAAATGATATAGCTACTCATATTATAGATAACACGAAAATACATGAGAAGTTATCCTATTGTAACCTTTGCTATTATTTGCATTGTTTGCTTTTCTTCTTTTCCCCATACATCATTTTGATGTAAACTCAGTAGGCAAATAATCTCATATTTAACATTTTATCTAACATTGTATCATGATCATTTTTACATTATATCCATAACCACCATTTCTCAAGGCGGCACATCATTCTGTCTGGGGACTATACCATGACAGGCATAATCATTTGGGGGGTTAGTACACTATTACCCCACCCCCACCCCCAGCACTCTCAATTTAAGAACAAGTTAACGGAAAGGAAAGTGAGATTTGCTTTGAATGACACGAACTATTGGGAGAAGTAGGATTGAAACCTTGATTCCTGACTCTTTTTGTAGTTCTCTTAGCTCGACTCTTAAAATGTGCAGTAGGATACGTCCTGCCCATCTCACCAGGTTGATGTAAATGCCTCATGAGATAATGCATGTGCTAAAACTTGAAAAGTGTCATTGGTGTCTACTTATTTTTTTGTTTTTTTCCTATGCTGGTGCCCTCAAGAGGCAAATAAAGATTTAAATAGTGGTTAGTGCTGCTTTGCTAAGAGGCAGACAATGCGGAAAGTGGCACTGCCCATTCAGAGTCCAGAACATCCCCTCATCGGCTACTTGGGTTGCCTTAGAACATTAGCTGAAGCTCTGTTCCCACATGGACCCTCAAAAAAAAAAAACTTCCAATAGCTGTCCTTCTTGGTGAATGTCAGTTCAAATGTCTATAAATGTCTTAGGCCTGCACGTGAACAAGTTTTTAGTAGAGTTTCAGAGAAGCCTTCTAAAGCCATCGGGGAGTGGCGGGCTCAACTCAAGGCAGCTGGATTTTACCAACAAACAGTTCTACATCTCTGTTAACCACTTAGCTCCATGCTTACTCCATGTCCCTCATTTTCGCACGAAAGCTACTCTTCTGATTGGAGCTATAGCCAGATTGTGCATCTCTGGGCCAGCCCTGGCTGTGGACTTCCCTGTGAGGATCAAGAAGGGCTTTGCACCTCCTTTGCCCCGTCATGAAACAGCACCCTGACTATACACTCAGCCAGGTCTGGCACGAGCACCTACTTCCAGTCTAGACTGCAGCCTAAGAGAGGGGCTAATGCTAGGTTTCACCAGACTGAGCCTCGCATTTGTCATGGCTCTGCCCACGGTGATTCCTTTGATCTTGATCCTAGCAAACCACAGTCATCGACAAAGGTAGAATGGATTTCTACCTCTGAAAAGCTTTGATGGAAATTCCCTTGACTTCCAATTCCCTCCCTAGCTCCTTTCTGCTCCTTTATATTTACCTCCAACATTTAGCCCTAAATCCAGCTGTAAATCCAGCATTAAAGAGGCTATCAAGTCAGTGTGAATCATATGCCGCCCTGTTGTGGATATCCGGGGCCATAGCTGACCCATTTGGGAAAGTACATGATCATCTTTACTTAGCCAGGCATCCTAATCATAGATTCCAGGCTCAGCATTCTTCGTTTAATTTTCCCTGAGAACTGGCTGGGCTGTGATCTGATCCTCAGAGAGGGGCAATCATTTCTAAAGGGCAGATTGTTAGAAAAGTTTGCAATTAAAAACAACAACAACAAATATATGCAGGCTCTTTGTGGTTATGGTGAAGGAATGTGCCCGGCGTGCATGCTGCTGTCATCTCAAGGCTCTCTTCTAAAAACAAGACCTATTCTCTGGACTCTTTGCAACACTGTGTTCTTTTTGTTTCCTGTGTGAAGAAAGAAACTAACTTGACCTAGGTCTACTTGGTTCATAGGCTTCAGCTTAGGGCCACTGGCTCCACAAAGTTTAAGTATGGCCAAATTCATGAAAATCATACCATTTTGGAGGTGATGTCTAACCCTTTCATTTTACAAATGATGGCACTGAAAGCCAGCAAAGGAAAAAGCTTGCTGGAGGCCTAAGTGAGTTAGCAACAGAGTCAATCTTGAACTTAGTTCTTTTGATTCCCAAGCCAGTGCCTATGTCCCAAGCTGGATTCCCAATGAATTGGGCAGTATTTCCTGAGGCAGGGCTGGACAGACCTGCTGATAAGTCCCTCCCTCTCAGACTTTTGAAACGCCCATTTCAATTCATGCCCAGAGTTTTGGGGTCCAGTTTTCAATGCCCTGTCACTGGGGTCAGCCTGGACCCAGAAATGGAAGATTCTACATAGTATTTACTAACATTTTAACTCAGGACTCAGGAAAGAAGAGGGCTAGTCCTTCTGGATGCAGATTTCAAATCCCTTCCCTCAGCACACCTCACACACACAATAAGACAGATATCATGTGTCTTCCCTCCTTTCGAAAGCAAAAAAATAGGCATGTTGTGTTTAATAGCCTCATTTAAGAAGAAAATAAAGACATCATCATTTTCCCTTTTGGGCATCTTTTTTCTACAAAAAAAAAAAAAGAGAGAGAAATAAACTTGCTTAGGGGTCAAAATATTTGCTGGAGAAGGAATTCAGGGGGATGCTAACAGCTGGCTTTCTGTGGAGGGAGAAGGTGGTGGTGTGAACTGCCATTCTCAGAGCAGGCATGCTGGGGAGTAGAGCACAAGGAAGTGAGCAATGCAGCATTTGACAGGTGTCTGGCTCTTGCTTCCACCAGCCAGGACAATCATCAGCTCTGCCCTGCTTGGCTCCCTTGGACAACAAGTTGGGAGCCAGCTGCTTTCTGCACTTGGCTCTGAAATCAGCAAGTCTCTCTGCTCTGTTCAGCTGAGGCAGGCAGCAAGTTGAGGTCCTAGCTAAAGCCTCCATGCCTCATACTAAGAGCTTCTTGAGGAAGCAATAATGCAGCTTCAACTGAGAAGGCCCCTTGAGTAGAAGAGAAAGAAAAGATGATCTTATCACTTAATGCTTAAAAAAAAAAATGATCTCTATGCCTGGCAAAGAGCAGCTTCTTAACGTTAGTGGTGCATGCACAGGGATCCCTTCTCTTCTACTGCCAGCATGCAGTTACTAAATCAACATGGGAAGTCTTGTCCACCAGACTCTAGTGTCAACATTGCCTCCATCAGACCACGAATTTTGCACTGATCAGTATCCATGATACTCTATCAGGCTATTTGCATTTGTTAGTTGTTTCTGTTTTCCGGGATGTTCTTCCTTTTCAATGTTTACACTCTTGAACTACTGATTACAGTTGCATTTCCCCAGTTCCTCCACTGTAATCAGATTCCTCTGGAGGTCAATGTTACTGCAGGGTAGGTGGAAGGGCAGTGGATCTGGTTCTTGACTTTCTCGCTCACACACTGAACACCCTTGGTCAACAGACTGTGACCCAAACTGGAGTGTCAGTGAGAGGGCTGGTCCCTCTCCTTTGGAGAGCCCAGCTCAGAGATTTCTAGTTCCAAAGTTACCTGCCAATCAGAATGGCCACATAGCAAATTTCATTTGTATTTTATACAGGATAGCCACTTCAGAACTTCACCCACTCAAGCGCTTGGAATTTTATCTTAAGAGTCACAGTAAATGAACTCATGAAAGTGCCACTAGTTTTCTTGACTTCTTGCAAGCTCAGTGAATAGTAAGCTTCTTTTTAGCCTCAGAAAACTTTCTTTAAACAAAAACTTACTCTCAAGAGATAAACCAGGGTTTGCTCTGGTTGAGGATGTAGTAAGGTACTCCATGCTTTTTACCTTATGTCCCACAACACATGGTTTAGGAAACTACTTTGTCCTAGTGTCTCCCTCTTTGGGGCACTTCTTCCTGTCATGCCTTTCTTTAGATTGTTTTGTTTATTTCAGAAAACTTTATGTTATTATGACTTTAAAAACTACATCAAACAATTTTACTTCCTCTCCAAGCTTTTTTAAAATAATCTGCCTGTTAATCAATACAAAATAAACTCTCCTCATCAAGTTCCTTATGCTTTCATTCAGTTTTCTCATTATTTACCAGCCTTTCCTGGATACCGTACTTTCTCTTCCCCACTTGACACTCTTCTCATCCAGCTGGGTCTCACTTCTAAATCACCCCTATTTGGCACTCTCATCCTACAGAAATGTTTAATTTAATATTTTGTGGTTGAAATGATCTACAGAGGGTCAGAGAAGTGAAATTACTTGCCCAAGGTCATACCACTAATTAGTGGCAGAGTAAAGACAGAACTCAAGCCTTTGGAAATCTGCTTGGCTCACTCCTTCTTCCCTCTTACTTCTCCACTGGCTCTCTAGACTTCACTCTGGTCCACATCTGTATAGGTTCAGTCACATAGCTCCTCTGGATATCCTGACTTCCTCTATAAAATAAGTGGGTCAGTCTACTAATTTCTAATGTCACCTTCCAGCTCCATCTTTCTCTAAGGGATGGTAGTAGTTAAGATCATTGACCCTGGCCAAACCATTCAGGTTTTATTCCATTAGAGGTAAACCTCTTTTGACAACTATCAAGAATCCAGGTAACCTTCTATTAAACTGTTTCACCTCACACATACTTCTGTCTCCAGCCCTGGCCAAACCCAGGCATGCTGAAGTGGCAAACCGCTTGGAGAAGGGCCTTCCAAAGATCCTGGAAGTTTCAAGAAAGACTTTTGTGGTATTTCTGGCCCAGCCAGAATCAGGAAGTACTGGATCACTCACAAGGAAACTCATTTTTGCACAATTTCCAACAACAACCCCCCAACTCCACCCCCAAGCCTTCCTCGTGCCACACATTCCCTCCCCTTCCTCAAACATGGTTTCTGCAGAGTCAAAACTTTTGATAGTTAGATAAGGTTCAAATGAGCTGCTGAACCCTTGAGGGCTGGAAGCGAACCTAACATTTTGTTCTTTGCTCATCCCCAGTAATGAGTATACCAGGCTGTCGCTGTCAAGGTGGTTTGGGTCACACAGTGAAAATCGACATAATTGAAAGCATTAATCAACAAACAATTACATGTAATGGTACAGAATGACTACTTATGAGACCTTACATGATTCTGACCAAGTCTGTCTGTGGTAATAACAGGACGCACACAATTCTATCACAGTTTTTTGAGAAATAAATGGTGTCTTATTTTTTTTTTTTTGATTTGTTAAAAAAAAAAAAAGGAGACTTTTGAAGGTGAGGATGAGGAGATCAAGATTAACGTTTAGGAAGCCAATGGACTTCAAATTATCCCCCAAATGAAAAGTGGATTCTAGTCATTTTTCTAGGTGGGCGATGCTTCTTAGATTATATTTTTAAATGGTTCCTTTAGAAGACAAGACTTCACTATCCTTTAGCTGCTTCCAACCATCAGAACTTTAAGGTTGATTTCAAAACACTTTTCTCATGAACTTGGGGAAATAGGGGAAGCAATTAGATCTTGTGATTTTTAAGGCTGCACTGAGGATAAGGTAAGAAAATATCATAAATTTTATTTCATGCTTTCCTGCCAATTGACAGAAATGTGCAGTCCATATGAATTCATATAACGAGGGTGGAATGTTGGAAAAACCAATAAAGATTTTGTGGTCTGACCTATAATAAATGTAGTTTGATTTAGAGTCTGTTTTTCACAACATGGCAAAATGAATCATAAAATAATGGGCCCTGAAACTCCTGCATTTTTTAACAATAGCCTGGGGACAGTTTACCGTGTAATGAATTGTAATTAACCCACCTTCAAAATCTTTTATGAGTATTTTGCCAATTAGCTCCGCATGCTTGCTAATGACTCATGGCTGGTGCATGTCTTTACAGAACTGGATTTTACAGTGCACATCACCCTGTTAACTCAGCACAAGTGTGCAGCATGGTAAGGATGACACAGGTAGATTGGAACATCCCCAACAGCATCCCCACTTTGCCAACCCAGTGGACTCAGCCATCACTCCTCCAAGCCATAATGGCTTGTGGTGTCAGAGGGCTTTGGTTTCTGATGGATTGCAAGGAATGCTTCACTCCCTGTAGACACATCTGTTGTTACTTAGCACTAACATATATAATGCTACTAATTGTGGAGCCATCTTTGTTTTCTTTACTTAGCACTCTGGTTAGCATTATTTTATCTTTGTGGTTCATGGCTTTCTGCCATTGACAACATTAAGTCCACTCTAGAGAAAATAAAACAACTACCAAGCTGTCTCCTTGCATTGCTTTGCTTTGAAATTAGAGGGACCACGTGCAGCTAAACTTACTTCCTAGGATCCTAGCTCTGACCCTGCTATGTCAAGAGTTGGCTTTTCCTTGCAAAAACTAGCGCTTCCACTGGTCCATGAGCTATCTGAGGGGACTGCAACAAGGTGCAGGAGTCTGGCTTTAAACTCCACGCACTGAGAAAGTTAACTGTAGGCGAGGTTAAACTTTCCCAACTCTTCATTCTTCAGAGGCCAAGCTAACAAATTCTAAAGCCAACCTAAGAAAGCTAACCAAAGGTGACAAAAGAGTTATTCCATAATTTCCTCAACTAAGTATAAAGAATGTTAAGAACCTATAATGTTACCAGTATTTTTCTGCCAGCAAGGTCATATAACAGAATGAAGACATAGAGGCTAATTTTCAGAACTGTAACACGATAATGTTGTAGGTGGAGGAATCTAAACAACATAGGAATGATTTCGTCATGATGCCAGCAAAAGTGAACAGTAGGTTTTAAGCTCACATTTTTGAGGCAAGTGGTTCTAGAACAGCAGAGAACTCTTGGAAATTGGAAAAGGCTTCTCTGAAGAAGGACAAGGACAAAGGAAGAAGTGTGAGCCCCTCTGAGAGATCCTTTTGAGGGAGCATTCCCTGAGCATGAAGGTGAATAGACCACCTCCCCCCCCAAAAAGGGGGCAAGGATAGAGTAAGAGGGCAAGAGATCACATTGTAATACTTGAATCCTTTGGAATCCCCAGGTCTGGACCCAGCAAGAAATTCCTTCTCTGACTGAGAGGTTTAAGAGCTATTCTTTCCACTTTCCAATCACCTTCCAGGCCCAGCTCCCTCACCCAAATGTAAAGAACAAAATAATGAGAACATGATTTCTCTCTTGCCAACACATAAAAGTGACTGTACTTGCAGGCAGTATAACATTTAATAAGCCCCCATCATACACAGAGAAGTGAACTGGAGCTTAGGTAGCTCCTTGCTCGGCTCTGGTCCTTAGACAGTTGATGAGAGCAACCCTCAAGTTGCAGAGAACTGAGGCATCAGGAGCTGACCGAAGTCTGCGAATGCTTTGTACAGGCCAATGGCCTGAGGATAAGGGGATGGCAGGTCTCTATCCTTAGCCTCGTCTATGGCTGTTCTTGTCTAGTCTATGTGTCTCTTGCCCTCTTTCATTTATGGATTGAGATTATACATCTTAACAAGACAAGTCACTGTCCATCCAGCAACTTACGAGTGATGAGCTGAATCAACTGGGGTTATGCCTCTTAAGAATTTTAATTAAGAAACACACAGACTGTTGTTAGCTAATGCAGGACCATGTGGAAATTTGAAAGCAGAGAAAATCAGCTGAAGGAAGTAAGAAAGAAAAAAGAGCTGGAGAGAGATACCTGATATGATGAAAGAGATTTTGGCTCCTAATGGCTTTCCAGCTCTCTATTTTAGTTCCCAATGAACCCCAGCTGGCATTCTGCCCTTGTGTGAGGTAGCGTACATTCCATTCCTTGAAAATAAAGCAACTTTTACTGGAAAACCAGTATGTAAGGAAAAGGCTCTGGAATCAGACGGCCTGGGTCTGAATCCCGTCTCTGCCATGTAACAGTTCTGCAGCCTTGGACAATCTATGACCCAGTTCCTGCCTCCACAAAATGCGATATCTACTGTTCCTCAGCCACAGGGCTGTGAGGATTAATGCACGTAAAGCACAGTGTTTGGAGCAACTAAATGTCAGATAAATGTTGTGCATTGTTAATACCCTGCGGCTGGTAACAGACTTCTTTTCCTCCCTCAAAACTATGCTTATTTTTCTCCCACTACAACTCATTAAATTGAGAAAGCAACCTCTCCAATTGAAAAGGAGCATTCTTTAGCCAATGGTACGTATTCTGTGTTCCCCACATGCACAGCCCCACTACCACCCCAGGGTATCAGCTGATACATAAAGATATTACTTAAACTATTAAATCTATATGAACCCTAGTGATCCATATCATAGACTTTAAGTTTCAAGAAAAAAAAACAGGAGTGGTGGATTTGCACACTCCACTGTTTCAAATTAACATTTGCAAAGACCAAGACTGGGAATTCATTTTGTGGTGTGAGAATAAGGTGAAATTAACTGCCACATTGTACATGGCTTATGCCCTAGACTTTGTCTAATTAATATCATTTCAGAGAGTATAAGGAATTAAGTTGAGCTTGATATTTTTTTCGTTTAGTGACAGAAGAACAGAGCTGCAAGAAACAGCATTTCCGCGATTACTTACTCCATTCCTTGACGCTAAGCATCAACTTTCCATGTTCAGAGTATTAACACTGTCCTTGCAACTGGACAGCTTGTCAGTTTCATTTGCATGTGAGCTATCTGTTCTACTAGGGAATCAATCCAGTTTAGCTCTCAGTGCAGTTTTTATAGAAATTAGTTGACTTGTTAAAAACCTACACTGATATAATCTGAAGTAAAAAATACGTCATCAAACATTCCCCATCCAACATCCAACAGAGTTGACAATTATCCAGCTTCTATTTAAATACTTTCCTCTGGTTTGGGTTTACACCTAACTGGTAGCACTGCAGAATTTAAAAGAATTCAACTCAAATTCAGAATGCTAACATCTCCTTTGGACTGCTTAAACCATTGTAGTTTCTCATTCATCTCAATATTCTGACAAATATAAGAAGTTTTTACTTAGTTGTAGTTTAACTCCTTTACATAATTTAATTTCATTTTGTTTCAATGCATTTTGCACTTAAGGGAATGGAAGAGAAGACAGCACACTTCATATTATAGCCTGCCTTTCTAAAATACACCGGAATAATTTAGGAGAGGTCCTTTGGGCAAAGGGAGAAGATTGTTGACTATTGCAAATCAACAATGTTGTTGCTATGTGAGTAAAAGTAAGAAGATTAAATCAATCTCAAAAAAATGCTATTTATTATTCTGAAGTATTTAAAAACTTTACTAAAAATACATAGATCTTTCCAATTTGAAATGGAAGACTAGTTTCAGGAATGAGATTTAAGAGTCAGCTAACTTTTTATAAGCAGGCAAAAATATTCATGTCTGAATATAATTTTTTTTTTGTTTTCAATAATAATGGTATAGATGTGTATATTACAGTATATAAAAAGAGTAAGAATTCATTTTTCCTTTCAAAATATTGAAGTGCATTTAAAGTCCCCTATTTTAGTACCCTCTGTATTTCTGTTCTTTTACATAAGGTTCAAATAAATGCAGGGTTTTTTTAAGGTGCATTCCTTGATATTATGTACTTCCACTTTATGTGACTTTGTTCAGAGCCACAGTATATAATCACACCATATAAATAATAAATAACCATATAATCATAAACCAATTTTTATGAAGAGAATTGGGCTTAATATCATGCTAGGTATATTATAACTCAAAGGATATAGACTTTGACACAGTCCTCCAAGAGTTTACAAAGAAAAAAACATTCAATGCATTAGATTTGCAAACAGGAGAGAAACTTAAAACCAGTTCAGCAAAGGTCAGCGATGTACTCCCATCATTTACAGGTCAAGAGGGGGTGTAATTAAAGGGAAGAGATAAGGCTGAGTATGTAATTTGGATGGAGATGAGAGAGTAGATAGGAGACTCTTATGTAGGTAGTGATTGTGTTGGAGCAAATTTTTCCATTCCAGTGGAATATTTTTATTTCTTTTATTTAATAGGTTTTTATTTAGTATACGTTGTATGCATGACACAAAAGGTGCTGAGGGATGAGGGCAAGGATCTATCACACTCACTTCCTATGTACTATGCACTTTTAATTTAACAGGAAAGATGAGGATAACATACCAAATAGTCATGTAAAGTTTTAGTGTTGAGAGCATTGTGAGAGATCATGTCTTGTCTATTTATTAACAGTACAAAGAAACATATAGTAAATATCCTACATTCAAAAATAACAAATACAGAAAATAAGAGCAATATGAGTTATTTCCTTATATGATTCGGTGAGATAAAGAAAGGGCCATTGAAGAGGTGGGACTTTCCAGATAAGGATGAATTGAATGCTAAAAGTCAAAGGAGGAGGAGTTTTCCAAATCAAAGAACAATACAGTCTCACCCCAGCAACATTTTAATAAAAGTTTTCAAGTGCAAACTACCTACTGGATATTTGTTTCAGAAAGGGGAGGCATGGCCTTGGTCATGGTGGTGTTTCCTACTTTTGAGAGAATGTGGATGAATCTGTAACCATGAACTTGTCTTCCTGTGAACCCAGTTCTCTCCCCCTGCCTTCTGTAGGTAGCAGCCAAGAGGTTTGGGAAGGACTGACTGCCATTACAGTCCCAGGGTAAATCTGGGTGATCCATCCCAGAAACGAAGAGTAATTCAGGAGTGGTAGAAGTGGAACACAGCTTAGGACATTTTTTCAAGGGTTTGACAGAACAACTCTTTCTTTCTGCATGACCTGTTCAGAGTTTAATACACAAATTTGCCAACATTCGAGAAGCAAGTCTGAGAACAAGGCTAAATATGGGTGAGGGAAAAGTGATGAGCACCCTGGTGCTAGAATGTAGAAGGAATTGTCACTAACTAGAATGTTGATGGCGTTGGCTAGATGAAAGGAATAAGTGATCTGCTTATCTGATAAAAAGGTAGGAATAAATTCTACCCTGCTTTACTATCTGTCTCTTATTTAGAGACACAGGAGCTTTACTAAAAAGAAAGTTGGACCACTCGGTGGATAAGGTGATAGTCTATCTAAGGCATATACCACAATGCCTAACAAATAGCAAGTGCTTAATGAATGTTGCTGCTGTTATTATTGTTGTTGTTGTTACATTGTCGCTGGTGCTTGAGGAGGCTAGACTAAGTTTAGCACAACCCTTATATTTCTGCATTTATTTCTGGTTTCCAAAAAACAAAACAGAAGTTGGTATAAAGGGGTGGACAGAAGGAAAAGGCAAAGAAGGAAGGCAGAAAGGTAGTTCACAAAAATAAGTTATTAGAAGTCCTGGAAGGACTCCATGCTGGGGTTACAATTTCTTCTTGGGTCATGGAAGAGACAGAGCAGTATAACAGAACCTAGACCATGGGAAGAGGAAGTAGAATAGCTTGGCCCAGACCATGTCATGTAAACCTGTTCTCTTTCTTTGGATCCGAGAATGGATAGCATCCAATAGGCAGCGGGTAAAGTCAAGGGAAACCCACATTCCTTGCCTTTGGTGAGAGCAAACATTAATTGCCTCTATCACAGATGAATAAAAGGAATAAACAGGGTCCAAGAAACTGACTACATAATATGTGTGCTGAATCTTATGGAAATTTGGATATTTGACCACTTTTGGTCTTAAAAATGATACGTTTGCATGATTCACATTGATAGAAAAGGAACATCAGGCTGGAATTTCAAAAGATATCATCCATGAAAATTATTTACTATAGAAACTAAAATAGAATTTAAATAAAACTGGTGGCATCTCAACTAATGGAAGAAAAGACTTAAAAGGTAAGCAGAAGGCAAAAAGAATTCGACAGACTGAAGTCAAAGACTATAGGATATGATGGAAAGGGGGGGCATTGAGGTAAGGAACAACAGGAGGAAAATATTTTTTAAAAAATAAGATAATTAAAACCCATATTGGAAGGCTGGAATGAGTAAAGCACTGATACGATGCTGTGAAAGACTAAGTGCTACGCAGTCAGGGTAACCAAAACGTCTTGGTTTGCCCAGGACTTTCCCAGTTTTAGCCCTGAAAGTTCCATATCTTGGGAAATGTGTCAATCCAGGTCAAACCAGGACAGTTGGTCACCCAAATGGAAGACAAATTTGTATATTTTTCCTGAGTATGGAGGGCAAGAAAAAAAGAAATGAAAAATGAAGGAATGATGACCGAACCAAGGACTTAAGTGTATCCTCAACAGGAAAATTGGTAAAACTAAAACATAAGTAATCACAAAAGCACTAAAAAAAGGGCAGGTTTAGGGGGAAAAAATAAGCAAGCAAGTTGAAACAGTTCACCAAGTTTAGTAAAGAGACACTAACTGATACATAGACATGTCCTGGCAAATTTTTGAATTGCAATATAAACAAAAAAGTCAAACAAATGCCTAGGCAGGAGGAAAAACTTGATGCATAAATTTTAGTCAGCTAGAAAGTAGAAAAAATTGTAGAACTGATTTCTTTTTAACTCTAAGAACTCTTAATAAATGTTAAATCTTGGAGAAATGAAAACAGATATAACTGAGGAGGAATATTTTTTTAAATTTAAAAGAGAATGCACACAACCATGTGTAAAATTTGAAAATATCCGTATGATAAATTATTTTTGAAGAGGTAAAAAATGTTGGCAAATGAAGGACTAATAATAAGAGTAAAATTGAGGAGTTATTAAAGTCTTGCTTCTAAAATGGGGTTCTCATGAGATATTTCACTGTTGAATTCTGTTAAACAATTATAGTAAAAGATAATTCCTACACTATATCATCTAGTCCAAAAATATGCAAAGCTAGCCAATTAATGTCATATTGCTAACATAATATGGATATCCAAATCTGACAAATATAGCCCAGAATAGGCCAATCTCACTTAAGAATACAGATTCAAAAACTCTGAAGAAGGTATTACCTGATACCTAGCAGAGCCAGGCAAAATGTGGCATGTGTGCCAAGCCCTTGAGCCACCTTTTTCTCAGAAATGGAATCCACAGGGGTTAAGTGCCAGTCTGCCACATTTGTACAAGCTGATCCTTCTCTTTGACCATAGTCAATTGGACCAGGGTGAAGACTTGAAACAAATTAGATTCTCTCGCTTGAAAATCAGACTGATGAGGCACAGTGACTTATAATTGAAGGCTGAAAGTTATTAGTAGCAGAGTTCTTTAAAGAAGATCCCTCGCTCTAAGGTCTTTGAACTTTGTTCAACTATTCCTTAGTGTGCTGGTCCTTGGCTTGTTTTCAGATTCATTCCTTGCTCTTTCTCTGCTCTGCTCTGAATTATGGTGGGTCTGACCTCTCTGAACTCTATTTCGTAGGCTTCCATATCAGCACTTTTCCTTCTGGGTTCAGCCAATGTGAGGCACTGGTGGAAGAATTGGGGGGAGGGAGGAATGTGATGGAGAAAGCAGGGTCTCTCTCCTGGACCATGTCCACTCCTCCTGTGTTAGGTGACATCTATGGCAATGCCTATATCTCCTTCACGACTCCAGCTCCTATCAGGCAAGCCCACCATGGTTCTAACTTCTACTGAGTGAACCTGGTCTCCGGGTTCTAGTAATATCACCTCCAATCGTTGCTCTTCCAGCCCTTGGGGTGGTAATGGCTTCCTGTTGTTGCTACTATCTAGGTTATCTCAACGTCCAATGTTCAGCTTCCTGGCTCTTCCATCACCTGTGCAACTAATTTTTTCAGTGATATGTTAACTGGATTCTGAAAACAATAGGCAATGACGGATGCAGGATTTTGTAAACTTCTAGAATAGTGATGTCTTCCAAATGCCATAGGTTTTGTGATATATGGACTCCTGAAGAATTAACTTATACATAATTCATCAGCCTGTCTTTCTTCTGCTTAAGCCTCAAATGGTTTTGATTTGGCATTCTTTGTCAATGTACATGTCAGTCAGCAAAGAGCTCCAAATGCAGGTAAGCATTCAGAACTAGCAGATAACACCCAGCTCACCTTAATGATATTAATAACATGTGTGCAATGTAATGCTTTGAATGAGATATTTATAAAATCCAAGAGTTGGAGTCGATATAACGAGAGGCAGAAAAAAGAAGAGATGAGTGAGAAAGAGAGAGATTCCTAATTTTCTGAGACATTTATATAAAATATTTGGCCCCAATGTTATTAAACATTTTTTACATTTCCAAGTATTTTTTCAAATCTCCTACTATCTTGTACTTTATTTATAAATTTCTCTTCTTGAATTTATGTTGTAAACCCTATGCATTAACTAGGTTATTATGTTGAAAATAATAGATTCCAACTTAAATTAACTTGAAGAAATATATTTGACACATCTGAGGCTTGCTCATGAAATAAAGTGATTCATCAGTATCAATTAGGAAAACAGAAACAACTTTAGTTATTTACAAGGGCAAAATTTAATCTCTAGAATGCCATTCTTTTTTGGCTGATGTATTTTCATAATTTCTTTATATTCCTTATGACTAAGCTAAAATATTAGCTGCTTTCAGTAAGTGCCTTTGACCCTCCTTTTGCTTGGGAAAATTAATTATTCCTACCACAATTACCAAAATACTTGAATACTACCTCTGCACTAGAATGACCACTACTACTACTTCTACTGCTACTACTACTACTGAGTTCTCGTTGAGAGCCTATTCTGACTAGGCAATAAGCCTCAACCCCTCTATGGTAAACATTACTATTATATTACAAATTAGGAAATTTATTCACAAGAAGATCTAAGGCTGTCTAACTCAAATCTATGATCTTTTCACTGTACCTTGCTCCTTCTCACACATATATCCATTCAGATATTTATCCTGTGCATTTATTTATTCATTTATTCATTCATTTATCACTTTATATTTATCACTGGCTGCTTCTCCTGCCTCGTTTCCTATCACTGTCTCCTTGTTCTGCTCTAGCCACAGGAGCTTATAAGCTTATCTTCAAATGTGTCAAGCATGTTTCCATTTCAGAGCCTTTGCACACAATCTTCTGGAATGCTCTCCCCCCAGATATCTGCACGGCTTGCTCCTATGCTTCATCAAGATCAAATGTTCCTCCTCAGAGATATTCCAGTATTCATACCTCCTTATATACACTGTCACCATTCACTGCTTTATTTTTCATCATGGCCACTTTACTGTTAGAGACAGTCATTCCCCTAGGAAACACTGAGCACATTCTATACCAGGAACTGTGCTAGATATCAGCAATGGAGGAAACACAGTAAAGTCCCTGCCCTCACTGAGCTTACATTCTTCATGGAAGACAATGCAGTGTGAGAAGTGTTTAGAGTAAGGCCACAGGCCATGTGGGAAGACAGGAGAGAGGCTCATTCCATAAATGTCAAGAAATGTCAGTAAAAGATTCAAGTGCAAATAGTTTATTTAGGAGATGATCCTAGGAAACATTAATATGGAAGTGGAGAAGTGAGATAGGGAAGAGAAGAAAGCCAATGAAGTATTATTATTGAGCAATTTATCACTGTGAGCAAATAGAGATTTATCCCCTGAAAAACACCAGGAGGTGGTAAATACATCTCAGAGTTATCCCAATAGTGAGAAGAGAGAACTGGAGTTGTTAAACACACTTTTGGTTAGTGATTTGTTGAGGGCAGCTTCCAGGGGTGGGTGGGGAGAAGGTTAACTCCTGGGTATTTCCAGACTGCTCCCCTTTTGAGCTAAGTGGGCTCTGGCAGTAAAAGAAAGCCTTCAGGCAAAGAGTTGCAGGTGTTTGCAGTTCAAAGCCCTTGGTCTGGTCATGCATGAAAATGGTGAGTGCCAGAGTATATGGGTGGGGCACCCACAACGTCTGCTACAGAGTCTAACAGTTGAAGACATATATTACTGGTGTGACTGTAAAATGGCACAACTGCTTTGGAAAACAGTTGGGCATTATCTAGTAGAGTTGAAGGCATGCATACATGTGATCCCACAGTTCTACTCCCTTTTATATAACCAAGATAAGCTAGTTTATGTGAACCAGAATAAACATTAGAACAACAGCCATAATAGCGTTATTGTAACAGCCTCAAACTAGAAGAAACTCAAAGGTCCATCAATAGTAGAGTGGAGAAACAAATTGTGTAATATTTATAGAACAGACTGAGAATAAATAAATCAAACCTAGAAGGAAAAGGATAACCAAGAAAGTAAAATAATTACCACTTTATAAAACATAGTGCAATAAAGGGAGAAAATCTTAAAGCTCTTGAACTTACAACCTAATTGTATCTCTAAGAGCAATATATCCATAAGACAAGAACCAGTAGTCATGAAAAGGTATCACTCTCAAGACAGTAGAAGGTTCTTCAGGATGAGAAATCGAACTGTCTAAACAAATGACTGGAAACAGTGAAGAGCAGGTTGGATACTGCAGAAAATCAATTAACTGAATTAGAAGATAATCATGAGATATTCTCTCACAACATAAAGGGAAGGATAAAGAAACGGAAATCCTAAAAAGAAAAATTGAAGGGAAAAAAATAAGTCATTCTGAATAGCATAGATAATGAACAATAACTACTTCTAAGTTATTTAGATGGTTTCTTTTCTGAAGTCAATAGGTTCTCTATTGGAACAAGATTTCTATAAAATATTAACACATCTTCAATCTAAAGAAAAGCAAGCAATGCAAAAGTAGAACTATGAAGTCATTCCAAAACATTTGAGTGACGACTATTTAAATTTTTAATGCCCACTCTTGCCTTTGTTAGGTTATTAAGTTTATCAATCCACTCAGAAGTTCACATATCTTTTTTTTGTGTGTGTGTGAGGAAGATCAGCCCTGAGCTAACATCCATGCCAATCCTCCTCTTTTTTGCTGAGGAAGACTGGCCCTGGGCTAACATCCATGCCCAACTTCCTCCACTTTATACGGGACGCCACCACAGCATGGCCTGACAAGCAGTGAGTCAATCCACACCTGGGATCAGAACCCGGGCCGCCAGCAGCGGAGCACACGCACTTAACCGCTACACCACGGGACCAGCCCCCTGAAGTTCACATATCTTTTTAATCCCAACTGTAAACTCAAATGATGTTCTGTGAAAGAAGACTTTCCTGAATGGGACATAAAAAGGTGTTTTTTGTTTTTTTCACAAATCCCCAAAAGAAATAATGGTAGACTAAAAAGATTTAAAATTGGTTTGTAATTACTACAGATTCTATGAAGTCACTACGCACATGTTTCTGCATTCGGTCACTAGCCAAACTGTGGTGGTAGGACACTTCATTTCCTAAAATCAAGAGAAATATTTTAAATGTCCATGAGAAACATCTGTCCTCCAGTAACAATACTTCATGTCTTTTGGTAGCTTTGCATACCGTGTTCATAGCAAATCCCTTAGCAGTTTACAAGATTTGCAGTCAAAAAGAGATATTGTGTTTTCCTTCCCTGTCCTATATTCTGCTCAAATTCCACTATAAAAATGATATTAGATAAGATTAAATATAGATTATATATCAGGTAACTTAATGAACTTTATTTCACATATCCCTCAAATGCTCTAGAAACATTTTTACAAATTTATTGAGGTATTATTGACAATGATAAACTACATAGATAATGTGTACAATCTGATGAATTGTGACATATCTATACATCTGTGAAGCCATCGCCACAATCAATCAAGATACCAAATGTTTCCACGATTTTCCAAAATTTCTTCAATTCCAGTTCAATCCATCTCTCTCTCCACCCTCATTACCAGGTAACCACTATCAGTTAGTTTGCACTTTATAGAATTTTATATGAATGGAACCATACAATATGTACCCTATTTTGTCTGGCTTCTTTCACTTAGCATAATGATGTTGAGATTCAACCAGGTTGTTGCATATATCACTGGTTTGTTCTTTTTACTGCTGAATAGTATACCATTCTATATAAATATCACAACAATACTGACTTAAAAAAAAATCATCTCATGAAACATGGGCTAATGAAAGCCTGTCCCTGAAAATTTAAATCTTCTGACCTTTAATGAAGAGTTATATATCCAGATATCCAAATAAAACTAAAATTTAAACATCACAGAAAGTGCCTGGTATGTAATAGGTACTCAATAAATATTTGTTAAATGAATAAAAACATTTTCTATCTAGACAACTTGCATACTGGAGTCACTAACATGGCATCCCTTTAGACCTTTCAGAAGCCTGAACAGCCCCTAGAATTTTATGTCCAAACCATTTATCACTTTTATTAGCAAGACCTAGCTTTAGTAGACAAAACCAATTTAACCAGTGTCCAGCTAACTTAATCACAATGAAATAAGGGCAATACCTTCCTCTACTGAAGTTAGTTTCTCTCAGTTTCACGAATAAATGGCAGGAATAGACAAATCCTTTGCCATTGTCTATTGAGTATGTCAGCTCAATTAAATTCCATTCAACCTTTGAAAGAAATGTAAGCAACTGGACTCTACTGAGGACCACTATGTCAGATACTTTACGTGCTTCATTTCATTTAATTCTTACAAAATCCTGTAAGGTAAATATTATCTCTCTATAAAGCAGCTACAACCCAGAATGGTCATGTGACTTTCTCAGAGGTACACAGTTAATAAGTACTGTAGATGGAATTCATTCCCAGCTTTGAATTCAATGCACCTTTCCCCAAAACTGTTGGAGTGAACTTTCTTGTACTGGTGGTCAGTGATGTGGGCACAATTTGAGAGTGAATAAATAATTGGCTTAGTTTATAAAATGCTGGTTTCTGAGAAATAACTCAGGAATATATGCCTTTGAAAGTGTATTATTATTATTAGCCAGTGTATTAGTTATCTATTGCTTTCTAAACATATTATCACAAACTCAGCAGCTTAAAACAACACATATTTATTATCTTAGTTTCTGTTGGTCAGAAATCCATGGCTCAACTGGGTCCTCCGCAAAGCTGCAATCAAGGCAGCAGCTAGGGCTGCATTCTCATCTGAGGTTCAACTGGGGAAGGATCTGCTTCTAAACTCACATGTTTTTGACAGAATTCAGTTCCTTGTGGACTATCAGACTGAGGACTTCAGTTTCTTGCTGGCTATTGGACAGTGGCTATCCTCAGTTTCTTGTATGTGGCCTTCTCCAATATGGCAGCTTACTTCATCAAGCCAGCAAGGAAAAGCATAAATGGAAAGAGTCTGCTAACAAGATGGAAGTTACAATCCAATGTAACGTAATCACATAAGGGACAAACTGTATCCTCTTTGCCCTATTCTATTGGTTAGGAGCAAATCACAGTTCCTATCTACCTTCAAGGGAAGGGAATTACATATGGGCATGAAGACCAGGAGGTGGAGATAACTGGGGGCCATTTTAGAATCTTATTGCCACACCCGGTTTATGATGGATAGTCACCAACCACCATATTTACCCTTCTAAAGATAGTATCTCACAGAACATAAAAAGAAGAAATGTGTTCAACACGGCCTGCCTTTATAAACCTTTCCAAAGTCAAAGTGTGCCACTGAAGGACCACCTTGAAAAAGATCAGGTCTTCACAGACAGTTCAACTGGATGGCAAAATTCATTCAGGGCTATAAGACTGACAACAACATCTCTCCTATTTCATGTTTTATATCTTGAAGTGCTTTGAGATACAGCGACATTTCATTGATTCCCACAATAACCATCATGCACAGTAAACAAGGTAGTTATTATTAATCCACAAAAAAGCAGAGAACCAGAGAGGATAAAGTAATTTGCTCATACAGCTTCCTGAGTCTCTGTCTAGCAATTGCTCTAGGCTGAAGAAAGCCTCCAGCCGAAGGTCTCAACCCCACCTCAGGGCAGCCTGCATCCAATGTCTGGTCCATGCAAGGGGTATGAAGCTCTACGTCTGTAAAATACATTATTAGAAGTGCAATTACTAAATAATAAAGCATAAGAACTCTTTTCAGCTAGTCAAACATATGACTGGCAAAGTATTTATATTTTCCCATTTGGAGAAATTATCCACAGCAATGATCCTGAGCTTTCTTACTTGCTGAGACTTGCTATCATCTTTATGATGTTGTAAAAGTAAAATGGGTGCAGGAAGTATAAATCAGCTAAGAATATTTTCAAATTGGCGTATTTCTGAAAACCCAGATGATAATACACACAAAATTCTCCTCATCTCATGAGTGAGTTGTGCTGGGCTGTTTTTATTATTTTATTCATTCATTCATTCAGTCAGTCAGTTCCTTTCATAATTTCTAACCGCTCTCAAGTCAGCACTACCCCCAACATATAATATGTTGTGGCCTTGGGCAAATGACTATACTTCCTAGAGCCTCGCTTTTCTCATCCATAAAATAAAAATAATGATACTTATCTAACAGAGTTACTATAATGAGTTAACAGATACTAAGTACACAGCAGTTTCTAAACATTATAGCAAGAAAAAAATTCTACTTTGATTTTCCCTTTTTCTTTTCAAAAATCAATCACTGAATAAGTTTTTATTTACTGCCCAGTTACTCCTTAATAATTCAGCCCAATTTGTGTGAGATAATCCCAGTTTATGCTGTCCTGAATAATTATTAGTAGCTCTTCCTTTCACTCTAAAAAATGCCCTGGTTTTAACGATAAATTATAGAGTCACTCCACTAATGGCCCACCCAGTGATAGGCACAAAGCCAGAGGACTTTCTGCAAATGTGTTCCACACATAGATTATTTTGGATCTTCAGGATGGAGCAGCTTTCAGGAAATCAAGACTCAAGCAATGGAAAGGCATACTATCTGTTAAGTCAGCAGCCACTGGGAATTTCTCTTTAGCTTCTGGGAAAGAATGATCCATAGTGCAGAGTCAGATGGGAAAAATAAAGAAACTGTGAAAAGGACATCTGTTGAGGAAAGAAATATAAACTCTTTTAAAATATTTTCTTCTTACACAAATAATGTATCTCTTCTTCTGCACGTAAATGGTCTCTTCTTGAACTATCATTATTAATGACTGGTTATCTCAGACCTACTGATGTTTTGACACCATCTTGATGAGAAGTTTCTAGCTTTATGCTGTAGAAGGGAAAGCAAATAAGGATTAATAGACTCTTATTCTGAACTCCTTTGGCATATACTTCAAGTATTCTTGGAGCTAACATCCAATAAATTTGACGAAATATCCAGAGGCTATTGACATAAGATAGAAACAATTATACACACCTGGATTTACAGACAACAAACTTCAAACTAGAGTCAAGAAACGGAGCCATGATCCATACAAGAAGCAAAACCACATTTTAGGTCAAAATTTAAAAGTTCACACCTCCAAAAAAGGACTAGGAGACCATTCATTTGCTTTTGCACTAAGTGAAACAATACAAGTCCCATGACATAGAAACCTGAGAATTTATTCGGCCTGTTGCCCGATAGAGAGGCACCTTAATCAAAACTCGTATGTCTTAGAGAAAGACTGGAGAATAGGGCCTGAGTAAATAGATGGGTTTCCTTAAAATCTGAGGGCTTAGTTTTTCTGTTCTCTTTTCTTTTTTCTTTCCTTTCCTTTCCTTTCTATCTTATATAAGCTTCAAGTTAAGGAATGGCTCAGTCTCCATCAGGACCATAAAGAGGAGCAGGGAAAGCAGTACACTTATTGATTTATGTCACAACCTGAAACAAATCCCTAAACCAGGAAAACCTCATCACCCTGAGCACCATAAGCTTTCAAATGAGCTTCCAAGAGGTTCTTTAAAAACTTTTCCCAATAAGAAGGACTCTAGAAAAATAGCACTTTACTATTTAAGGTATTGTATGAAGGATGAGCAGAGGCCAGAGAGGGAAGTCAGCTAAAGCCAGTTGATTTCCATTCACTCCCTAACTAAAACTATTCCATCAAATACATCAGCCTTTCTTCTTCTCTGTGATAAGAATAATAAAATTTTTATAAGCCTGAGAAAAAGCAGGAAAACAAACTATTTTAAAATCTCCAAAGTTGTACTCAGAGGCTTCACGATGTGTGTTTTACAAGCAGAAGGGCTCTGACCTACAAGCAAAATATCCTTGATTTCAAGGGAAGGGTGGCATGTGGATTCCAAATGACCTCAAGTTGGAGCACTTTAATTAGGTACATCTTGCATAACTGAAACATAATCTACTTCACGACCACTTAAATTCACAAATATGAGATTTCTAAGACACTTAGGGTATTACAAGAGAAACGTGTATATTGCATATGTTACGTGTAATAGCACACAGGCACTATTTTAAAAACTATGTGTAGATTGATTTGTTTCACCTACATCCCTTGAGATAGGTGGAATTATTATCCCACTTTGTAGATGAGCCAACTGGGCCTCAAACAGTTTAAATAACTTGCCCTAGGTCATATAGCTAATAAGTGGCAAAGCAGGAATTTGAGCTCGGCAGTCTAGTTTCGAAGTACATACCTTTCACCACAACTTTATATACTACGTGTACATCTACTCCAGACAATTTGTTGTTATGCAAATAGAGGGGAAAATGGCTACTTAAGGAAATGGTTCCTTTTTCTCTTCCTGCTCAATTGTATAACATGGATTCTGGAAGGCTGACACTTTGAAATTTAATGTCTAGGGTGCTTGGTAGATGAATGAATGAAGTGTGTCTGTGTGTGTGAGGTAAGGAAGGCAATTGAGTTTGAAACTTTAAATACTGTTTTGCAAGGGGGGGATGATAAACTTACATTTAATTTTGATTTCAATGGAAGATCATAGAATGCTCACTATACACATATAGTACAAAGAGAAAGTAAACTTAAGAAAGTTTGAGTATAGGCAATTCCTATTTTGAAACGACTTGAAATATGCAATAACTACCATATCCAATTTTTTTTTAAATCCATTCAGTTATATTTTGAACATACCAGTGGATCGAATTGAAAAGATGATACCAATTTCAGGCATTTAATTTTAACTAGATGAGAATAAATGTCACCAGAGCGTCTATTCATTTTATTGACTGCTTAACTATGCCTATTTAATTTGTTTTCCAACTGTTCCTTTACTTAAGTTTTGATCTAAATCTCAAAATGGAACAGATGTTTAATCATCTTAGAACTAAAATTCACCCCAAGCTGGAGACTTTTAAAACATCCATTTTTCATGGTTTCCATCCACAACGTAACACAATTAGTGCGCTTGAAAAGGCTCACACACTTGCAAGTTTTAATCAGGTTGGGCTGAGTTTCAAGGTCTTGGTGAAGCTTGAAGCCAGGCTCCTCTTGCCCAGTCCCAGGTCAGGTTACAAAAGTTTCACAACACTCTATACCCCTCCCGCATGCAAATAACTGGGAAAAAGTGTCAGCTCTTGAGAGGTGGGACTGGCATTCCCTCCCAGATGCACATGCCAGGGATGACTCTCCTAAACTATCCTTGATTTACAAGGGTAATAGGGGAGGAATTCTGTGACACAAGGGTGGATTTGCACAGCCGCCTTTAGGTCACTGTATTGACAGTATCATTGTGGTCAGATAGAGAATGCAGCAGTTCCTCCAATCCACAACTAGTACTAAACCAAATCTTTATTTTATGAAGACAATAGCAAATTCAATTAGAAACTCTAAGCACTCCATGGATCAATCAGGTCATATACAATTAGCTCTAATTGGTACCTCTCCAGAGAGGTACATTCTTTACCTGCAGTCAAGGGATACTCAGAGAGGTGTAAAATTCTTTCTTGACTTTGAAAAACATCAAAGCAATTCCTTCCAGTCTAAGCCTTATAGCCGGCCCTGAGCAGTGGCTAAAGCTCCAACACCAATAAACAAGAATTGAGGATTTAAAAGAAAAAAATTCCATCCAAATTTTCTAAAAGAGTAAATGGTGATGTTGAACAAGAAATGCACAGACACTTAACCTGTAAAGTATAATTCCCAACTGCCACATGTCCCCCAAGAAACACTAAATTTGCACCCCAGATAGAAGACGATTTTGTAGGCATTTCATAGAGAAGACCATGAGGAATAACCATATATAACATTTTAATCATTGTCTTTCAGGGAGTTACTTTGTAAAGATAACTAACTAAAAGCAAATTAATGATAACATCTTGTGCCTTACAGCTGGAATGAAAATGTGGCTTTATGGTCCCTTTGGATAATCAGACACATAATTTAGACTCTTTAAGAAATAATACGACCTATAATAATAATAACATAATAATAATAACTAGACTTATTGTGGTGACCATTTTGAAAAAAAAAAAATAACAGGAGCTAAAGAGACAATTTTTAAAAGATACTATATATAATCAAGAAAGGCTAAAGTGATAAATTGAAGTCCTTTCAGTAGCAAAATGTCATAAAGCAGCTGGTGTATGACCTGGGAATCAGATCTAGGTTCTAGTCCCAGGTAGGTAGCTGGGCAGGACGTGAACAATCATTAATTACACCAAGACTTGGTGTTTGCATCTATAAATGAAGATGCTGGAATAGAGTGATCTCCAGTGGCCCCTCCAGTTCAGAGACTGATGTTAGTTAGGGTATTAGAAAGCACTATAGGAAGCTTGCACAGGGCCAAGTTTTTTACAGTACCTCTACCTTGCGATGCCAGAAACAAAATTTGAAATTGAATGTTTCTATTTTTATGCTAAAATGGAAACAGAGGTGGGAAGGATAAAAGGAATCCATCATGCAAAAGAAACAGTTTTTGTTTTAAATTTCAAACCCAATAGAAATTCTAGCCCTCCAAGGATATTATGAGGCTGTAATCTTAGCCCTCTACTTACCTGACCTTTAGCAGCAGGGAGTAGGCAGCAGCAAATAGGGCTTGGAAGTCTACTTCCTAAACCAGTCTCATTCCCTCCAACTCCTGCCCTTTTTGTGAATTATTACACCACCTGGCACCAGGAATATTATTGACTCTGGAGCAGGGAGCTTAATTTTGCAATAAATTTTACAGATTGCTAACTGAAAAACAAGAACAAAAATGAACTACTAGGTAGTTGAAACCGCTGACTCTCACTGCTCCTTCCTGCCCCTGGGTAATTTATGGCAGCAGAATTGGGCTCCCACATTGTGGCTGCCACTTTGGCTTGGCTGCTTTGCTCACCGTGCATGGGGGCAGTAGGCCAAGGAAGGAAGCCATGCTCCCTTGTCTGTGGATTTCAAACCACACTGTGCATGCTGGAATTCCCACAGCCACCCCTACAGTCTTAGCTCCTGAGATCTCAGAGGTAATAGTAAGTGAGAAAGTTGGGGCATAGTCATGATGTTTGGTAGAAAGAGACAAGAGGAAAAATGCTTTGCAACAGATTGAAATTTTCATTCCATTTCTTCTATGCTTTTCAGTTCAATGTATATTTATGGACCACTCACTATATGGTAAGTGCTCAGTTAATGTGCTAGAATAAAAAAGACGTGTAAGACATGATTTGTAATCATGTCAGGTATTGCCGTGTAACAAATCACACCAAAACTTAGCACTTGTGATATCAGCTACTGGGTCAGCTTGGGGCTGGATGGTATAAGACGGCTTTGATTAGGATGACTTATTTCTGCTCCCAGTAATCTCTCTTCCTCCAGCAGGTTTGCCTGGACTTGTGACCCTGTGGGAGCAGCAATCTAAGAGAGAAAGCGAAAGAAAATACACAAGCGCTTTTCAAGCTTCTGCTTACATCAAGTTTGCTGCTATTCCATTGGCCCAAATAAGACACATTAAGACACATAGTCAAGTCCAAGTGTGCGAGGGCACTACCAAAGGGAACACATACAGAGAAACACGAAAAAGTGGGGTCCTTAATGCAAATCAATCTACCACAATGACCTTGAAGAGCTTGCAGTATAGAGAAGGAAGTAAGCATGTAGGTACTGTCTGTGCAATAACATAGGTCGGCAATAGAGCAATAGGGTCAAATGGAGAAGCACTTCCTGTAGCTTATACAGGTGGGGCATCGAGTCAGGAAAGTTTGCCTGCCTCTAGGAGGGCAATGCCTCTAAGTTTTGAAGGATGCATAGGAGAATATATAAGGGTATAGCATGGAGAAGAGTCAAAGAGAGGGAGAAACAGTCAACAGAGGGTCTAGATGCTCATCACGTGTAACATAATGTCTACAGGACAGTTTCAGTCTCCATTATCCTCTATGTTTACCATGATGACCTTCTGGAAACTACCTCCTGTCCATGATGCTATACTCTTGTTCATCCTCCTTCTCTCCCCTGCCCTCCCCATTCTTTCTCTGTATCCTTCAGGGGGTCCTTTTGTTTTGACTTCTTTTTCAAGTTGATGTTCCTAGTCCATCACTGACCATATGCAGATGACTTGCCAAAATTATTCTCAAATCTCTCTTTCCTGCCCAGACATTTCCCAAGAAAGAAGTAAGAGCGTGTCCATATGACAATGTATGTTAATAATAAAATCAGTGCCCAGAAAGTCAAATTAAATTTACTGCCTGTACCTTTGCTCACAGATATTTGATATCTCTTAACCTCTATCCCAAGACTTGGTATCACCTTTTATCATATTATGTCCCTTAGGGTGAGATATCATTATGGGGGAAAATCATGGCACAGATCATGGTGACTGCTAGTCTACATATTTAAAAATCACTCATTTGGGAATAGAAAGTTTACTTTGGGTGATACACTGTTTGGGATGATATCAGTCATCTTGGATCACACAGAAACAAAAGCTTTGCTCTCCCCAGAGCTATGAAGCAATGCCAGTTACAGAATATTTTTCTGAGAGTAATTTCATGTACTGCCCCCACCCCTACCATGATTTAAAGGGAGACAAGTACAAAGCACCAAAACGTAAAGAAAAATGCTTCCTCTCTAAATCTTTTCACATAAGATTCCTATTGAGATAGGTTAGGATAAATACAAGAGGCTTCAAATTTACATTAACCTGATGTAAGTTCACATCAGAATAACAATGTGTTTCAGAGAGGAAGAAAATCTGCAAGATCTAAGAGATTTATTTATCAAATTGTGCATTTTTGTTTGAACATTTTAGAAAGTAGTGTTGGAGCTTCTTGTTTATATATAATCAATGACTTTTCCCTAAAGCCATTAGGGAGAACTGGGGTCCTATGAAATCTTGCCTAAGTTAAATTCTAGAAAATGTAAACATTTACTTGAATTTTTTCACCTGTGC
The DNA here is from genome assembly GCF_057802395.1 of Ceratotherium simum simum. Taxonomy (NCBI): domain Eukaryota; kingdom Metazoa; phylum Chordata; class Mammalia; order Perissodactyla; family Rhinocerotidae; genus Ceratotherium; species Ceratotherium simum. Next base: position 34,297,096 of record NC_141920.1, on the reverse strand, counting down.
TGTTATTTAGGAAGTGCTGGTTAGTGATGTTTTCCCCAAGTTAATCCTCACTGCAAAAATTATTTAAGCTCTAGTCTAGGGCTGCACTATCCAAAGCAGCAGCCACTAGCCATATCTGCCTATCTAAATATTAGTCACACTAGCCACATTTCAAGTGCTCAATAGCCACATGTGGCCACTGACTATCATATTAGATATGATAATATCCATATTGAATACTATTATATACATATTATATTATATATTCTATATTATTCTATATTATATACATACTATATCATATTTCCATCATTGCAGAAAGTTCTATTGGACAGCTCTGCCCTAGGACAAGTGTCCAAAAAAATGGAGAGGGAAATGAAGGTAATGGATTATCTTCTTTGCCTCTACTCCAAGTTTACAAGTACATGTTGCCTTTACTAAATATGATTCTGCACAGCAAAGATCATAAATCTTTTTGGAGCTATAAGGTGTGGGAGAAGGTAGGTTGTTAGCAAGAGGTTATGACCCTATTACAGGAAATGGGAGTTGCTGCCTGCCACATCCTGAAAACAAATTGGTCTTTGGTACCTCATTTTGATTCAATGTAAAAATCCCTTTCATTGCTCTGCATTTTCTAAATACCTTATTATGGAAATAATGTCCAATAATGTTACATCACTGCCTTCCTCTATGACATCCTTGCATCTGTAATTACTATTATCAGCACCACTAAATATTTTGGTAGAATCTAATTTACCCTGAATACTTACAGAGTAAGCAAACGGGTTTCAGAAATAAAATATTCAAGTCTGCCCAGTGACCAGTAGAACCTGCAAGTTACCCTTGGATTTTCAAGACTTAAAAATGTTAAAATTTCATTGATTCATAACATTGATTAGTTTCTAAGTGTTCAATATTTTAACACCACTGGTAGTACATCTTTGATCACAGTTAGGCATGAGAGAGATCAGGTTTGGTCAAAATCAGAAACAAAGCACCAAATTGTAGCCATTATTTCACCAGATTGCAAGCAACAGAAGGAAAAGAGAAAAATGTAAATAATAATAATGTGTGCTGAAATTTGTTTCAAATATGTCTCTTGTAAAATGTATATATAGAACTGGGAAAACTGTCCATATACTTCGATCTCCAAGAGTCCATTTCAGTTCAAATCATCTCTCTCCTCAAACTTCCTAGTTATTAACTTTTGTTCCACTGGGTATCTCGCTCTCTCGTCTTGCTTTAAATTCCTATTCAAAAGTTAAATATGTTTGAGTTTCCTTGCCCATCAGCCATGATGACATCCTTAAAATATTAACTGGAAAGGCAACAGCGCCCTAGATGTGCATCTCAAGAGGTTCCTCTGGGATATTTGTGACAAGCCTTGACAATGTGTATAGCACTCTGGTGAGGCTTTTGAATCCCTCCCCAAGGCAAGCATGCTGCAAGTCCTCATAGGACTCAGAAATCTGCCATCAGAGAGGAGAGAACAAACCAGAGAACTTCCAGTCGTCACCAAAGACTCGATGACAGTTCACTGCCTGGCACCTCTTGCGAAGGTACCTAGCAAAGCTCTCAGACTCCCAAGTTTGTGCCGTCTCCATCAGCGACAGGAACCGCTCCAGGAGCAGAAGCCAGCTTGCATCCATACTTAACTCAGACTTCCTAACAGTATCACATCATAAAACCATCGTGCATCTGGCACACATTTAAGACCAAGTTGGCAGTATTTGATACGAAAAAGAAACCAGAGACTGAATTAGCATCCCACATGGTTGTTTTTGCAAGTCACAGACGTAGTGCAGAGGCATATGGAGTGAAGCCCACAGACGCCCACAAACCTTTCCTTAAATGAAAGCTGAACTGCCTAGGTCCAGTGAACTCCTGGAAAAGACAAGTCAGCAAACAAACAAAACACACAAAAACAACAACATCGCCCCCCGACTTTGTTGCCTTTTACTTGCCCCAGGGAAGATCTTGTTACCTGGATACTTTTTTTTGGCTTATATATGGGACAAGTATCTGAGCCATATTTCAGATGGGAACCCAAATTAGGAACAGGCTCTTACCCCTTTCTTGACCTGTAATTCCAAGTCACTCTCACCTCCAGCTTCCAGAGTGAGCTAGGTCTCGTCTCTGCAAGTCTGGAATGCCAAGGGGAAATCTGGCTTTCAGAAAACATTGCTTTGCATCAGAATACAAATTCATCATTTACAGGTAGGATTCTAGCTACATTCCTACTCCAGAGCATTACCTTCCAGAAAACCGAAACAATGACTGGAAAGTTGTTTTGGGAGCATGACTCAGGAAGGAGCTGGAGGAACAAGCACAAACAGTTTTGAGAGATGCTTAATCAATGCAGAGCATGATATAGCTATGTTGTAGTAACTAGAGTTACTGGAAATAGTTATGCTTTTTTCTAAATTTAATTCTGGTGGCATAGTCTGATACTAAGATGGAACATTTATAATCAGAACTTGCCTGGAAAAGCAGGGACAGATGTGCTTTTTTGAAAGCAAACAAGGAAATCCTAGAAATTTTAGAAGAAATATGGATGATTTTTTAATAATTTTGGAGCAAGAAAGCATTCTAAGCTTCTCACTCTCATTCAATACTTACAAAACATATGACAAATGGTTAATTTCTTGAATTTACACAGTGCACCACAAATCAATGGAAATAGATCAAAAGATAATCTTTAAAAGATACAAAAAAGGTAACTTTGTAGAAAAAGAAATACAAAAGCAAAATAAGCTATAAGATGATGCTCAAAACTATTTATATTACAAAAGTCTGCTGGCCTAGTGGTTAAGTTCAGCGTACGCAGCTTCAGTGGCCTGGGTTTGGTTCCCAGGCGCGGACCTACACCACTCATCTGTCAGTGGCCATGCTGTGGCAGCGGAAAAAGAGGAAGATTGGCAACAGATGTTAGCTCAGGGCGAATCTTCCTCAGCAAAAAAAAAAGTCAATCAAAACAATGAAATAAAAATAAAATTTTTACCAATAGGATTGGCAAAAATTAAAATTCCTGAGTTGCCACTGTGTTTAGGCAGTGTCCTGCACTGCTGGGGTCCCTGTGAATGGTACTACATTGTCGAAGGGAAATTTGACAAAATTGAGATTACAAATTTACACTCTCTTCAACCTAGAAATTCTCCTACTAAGAATTTATCAAACAGATAAAGTCACGAAAGTATCCCAAGATACATTCATTTTAGCATTGTATATAATGGCAAATAAATGTAGGCAAATTGAATGTCCAGTAACTGGGACTGACTAGATACATTTCTATGTATCTGTTGTACATGACACCACTACAACACTGGTCCAAAGAATAAGCTACATCTATACCCTGATCTTTACATCAAACCACCAAAACAGCAATTTAATATAGTTCAGCCTAATAGAAAAGATGTCCCAGATATATTATTATAGGGGGGAAAAAAGTAAGATATATTATTATACAGAAAAAAATGTAAAGTACTGTATAGAGTAAGGAATTATTTGTATTTGTATATTTTTAAAGAGCATGCATTTGGGTATGTGTGTATATCCTCTTCCCCCAGAAATATACAAGAAATAGTTAATAATGACTGGGTTTAAAGGTGCAGGGAGTGGATATAATTGCTACTTTTCATATTGTTCCTTTCTGTACAGTTTGATTTTTTTAACATTTTCGTGTAATACTTTTACTGAAAAATAACAAAAATAAAATACCCCCGGCAACCTTGCTGAAATGCTATTCAGTGAGAAAGAATTAAACCAGACTTCAGCTTGAAAGAGCTGTCTTCTGGTGAATGGCAGGGCCACAAAAGAAGCTCATTACCATCTCCTTCAAATCCAATGAAAGGGGTAAATTTGGTCCTTGAGCATAAACAGTAATTATCCATGCATTTCCCTTGCAACTTCTTTATAAAGATTTCAAGGAAATGAGTTACAGTGGATTGAGTTTCATGTAGCAGTGTTTGCCCAATGCAGGTGAAATTCTCAGCCATCTTTGATCCAGGTGGCATAGATACACAAAAACTGCAACAGCCAGGGCACATATCTCATGAGATCCTAACCCTGCCAAAATAAGGAATTTACTAAGGGAGGTAAAATTTCCAGGTGGCAAAATTCCCTTTCTTTTCCATGTGTGGCTCAGGAGACTAATGCCTTGTCTTAAAAAAGAGATGTCATGAAACAAAATGCGTATGCAGGTCTCTGATTTTTAAATGTATTCTCATGATGGAGCTTTTTTTTTTATGTTTTCGGATATTTTTTAACTTTTATTTAAAAATAAGTTTAAGCTTGTAGAAAAATTCCAAGAAGAGTAAAAAAAAAAAAAACCATATAATCTTTATCCAGTTTATATATTGAGTATTTTGTTTCATTTGCTCTTTCATATACATTTTTTTCCTAAAACACATCAGCGTAAGTTGCATACGTCACCGCTCTTTACTCCTAAACACTTCAATGTGTATTTCCTAAGAATAAAAATATTCTCTTACATAACCACAGTCAGTTACCAACTTCAGTAAATTTAACGTTCATACAATACTCCTCTTTTACCATCTATATTTCAGTTTTGTCAATTGACCCAGTAATGTCCTTTAAAGCATATTTTCCCCTGCAATCCAGGATCCAGTCTAGGTCATATATTGTGCTTAGTTGTCAAGTCTCCAGTGGTGTGCTGGTAAATGTTTAACAATCAGTGCTCCAGTGGATAAATATGTCCATTTGTAGTATTTCTCATTTCTTTGATGTAAACACTCTCACCATAACCAATTTCAAGCTATCAAAATGATATCACTGAACGTGCAGTTGGAAAGAGATATGCAAAATTGGCTCTTGCAAACTAGTACAAGCTGACTGCAAGTCTCTTTAGTCTGCTTTAATCTGGAACAGTTCCTCAGTCTGTCTTTATCTTTTAGGACTGCCACTTGTTTTTTGTGTGTGTGTGTGAGGAAGATCAGCCCTGAGCTAACATCCGATGCCAAACCTCCTCTTTTTTGCTGAGGAAGACTGGCCCTGGGCTAACATCCATGCCCATCTTCCTCTACTTTATATGGGATGCCACCACAGCATGGCTTGACAGAGGATCCGACCCTGCAAACCCTGGGCCGCTGAAGCGGAGCGCGCACACTTAACCACTGCGCCACCAGGCCGGCCCTGGGACATCGACATTTTTTAAGAATATGGTTCCTTTTTAAAAAAATTAATGTTCCTCATTTGGCGTTTGTCTGATATTCCTTCATGTTTAGATACAGTTTATGCATTCCCAGTTGGAATATTGCAGATGATGTGTGTCTTTCTCAGGGTACCACACATGGAGGACATACAATGTCCATCTGCCCACATTTACAGTGTTATTTTTGATCACTGCATTAAGATGTTAACTGATTTCTCCACTATGTACTTAATATTCTTATCCTTATCTAAGCACACTTTAAGACCATGTTACTATCCTCCTCCTGCTCATTAACTTTCCCCGATAGCTTTTGTGATTAAATATTTAAACAGAAAGATCTTAGAATCCAAAAAATATTTTTATCAAAATTATATTATGTAAAGAATAAAAACTGATAAACTTCTATTCTGAAGGGAAATTTATGGACGTAGATTAATATTCTAACGGGGTTCAGAGTTGAAAAATAAAACCCAAAGCAATAGATTTTCAGAATGTTTGTTTTCCTTTAAATACTAAGCTACAATATTATTTTTAAAAGTGGCATCAATAATACCTACCTTGCAGAGTTATTATGAATATTGGAGATATATCATGTTCCCAGTAGAGTACCTGCCACATTACAAGTCTCAGTAAATGGGAGCTAAGGAAAATATGTACTGAAGATGGTTTACTTTCTGTTAGAATTAAAACAGCTCATTATAAAATTATAAGGGAAGATAATGGTTTGGGAAAAATGGATCAAAATCAACTTAATGAAATAAGAATGAATGATTCTGTATAGAGGGAAACCTTGGCCCATAAATGTGGGTGTGATATTTAGGATCCCTGGTTAACCAACGATCTGATACATTTTAATTATTCTTGGGAAATACTGGGAGCTGCAGGACAAACCTTAACAAATTTGAAAAAGCCCAAAATCCCCAAGAAAAGGGAACATAATATACGAGATAAGTTCCCAAGAACAAAGTAAAGAGCACTAATGATGAAAGAAAAAACCGATCAACTGGACTTCACCCAAATTTAAAACTGCTCATTAAAAGACACCATTAAGAAAATGAAAAGCCAAACCAAGGATTGCAAGAAAATAATCACAACGCATTTATTTGACAAAGGTCTTGAGTCTTGTATTAGTTTTCTATTGCCGCTTTAACAACTTACCACAAACTTAGTGACTTAAAGCAACACAAATGTATTACCTCACAGCTCTGCTGGCTGGAAGTCCAGGTGGGCTGGACTGGTTCCTGTGCTCTGTGTCTCACAAGGCCAAAATCAAGGTGTCAGCCATCTTGTGCTCTTATTGGAGGCTCTCAGGGAGAATCCACTTGCAAATGCATTCAGGTTGTTGGCAGCCTTCAGTTTCTTGAGACTTTTAAGCTGAAGTCCTCATTTCCTTGCTGGCTGTCAGTCAGGAGCCTCTTTCAGCACCTTTAGGCTGCCCATATTCTTTGTCGCACTGTCCCCTTTATATTTAAGCCAGCAATAGTGTGTCAAATCCTTCTCATGCTTCAAATCAATGTGACTTTTCCTTCTGCCTCATCTCTTCTGCCTCCAGGCAGAGAAAGTTCTCTGCTTTTAAGGGCTCATGTGATGAGATTGGGTCCACCCAAATAATCTAAAGTAATCTCCCTATTTTCAGGTCCCTAACCTTAATTCTGTCAGCAAAATCCCTTTACCCATGTAGTAATATATGCCTAGATTCCAGGGATTAGGGCATGGACATCTTTGCGGGGCCATTCTGCCTAATAAATTTATATACAGAATATATAAAAATTGCATGCTTCTTAATAATAAGACAAACAACCCAGTTTTTTTCTAAAGAGGAAAAAGACTTGAATATTTTGATAACAACACTTGAATAAGCACATGGAAACATCATCAAAATCATTCACCATCAGAGAAATGCAAATTAAAACTACACTGAGATTACTACTTCACACCTCACTTCACACTCACTATAATGGTTAAAACAAGGTTGGTGAGAATGTAGAACAAATGGAACTCTCACATATTGCTGGTCAGAAAGTAAAATAATACAATCACTTTGAAAAACAGTTTGGCAGTTTCTTATAATGTTAAACTTACACTTGTCGTATGATCCAGCAACTTCTCTCCTTGGTATCTACCCAGAAAAAAATGAAAGCATATGTCTACAAAAAGACTTGTACTTATATGTTCATAGAGACTTTATTCATAATAACCAAGACCTGGAAACAATCTAAATGTTGATCAATAAGTGGGGAAATAAACTGTGGTAAATCCATACAAGTCTACGTAGCCATAAAAAAGAATAAATCACTGACACATGCAACAACGTCAAAGGATCTCAAAAACACCATGCTTAGTGAAAGGGGCCAAACTGATAAAAGAATATACTATATGAGTTCATTTATATGAAGTTCAAGAACAGAAAAAATTTACCTTGACTGATAGAAATCAAAGCAGGGTTGCCTCTGGAGGGTTGGGTTTGAGAGTTGACTGGAAAGGGTCACAAGAGAATTCTGGTAAAGGAAACACTCTAATCTTAATTGGGGCGATTGTTACATGTGTGTATATATTTGTCAAAGTGCATAAAACAGTACAGCTAAGATCTGTGCATTTTACTCTAGGAAAAGACACTTCAATAAAACCTATTTAAAGAAAAAGAATAACAGAGAAGAAGCAACAGCCAAGTTGGAAGTTAAGGTTAATATCAAGCTTGTTAATTGCTGAAAATTTTGTATCCATAATAATCTTTTGTTGGTTTGATTTGTCAGTTTCTGAGAGAGGTGTATAAAAAAAATCCTTTTGTGATTGTGGATTTTTTTCTTGTAGTTCCTAGTGGATGTTTTTCCATCTCTTAGTTTTTCAATCTGTTTCATCATTTTGCTTTAAGTTCGTCTTTCATAAAATATATTACTAACTTGGTTGTTTTTTATTGTTGTTATATACTTGTTTGAAATATCCAAGCTAATAATTTTTTATAGGAGAATTTAATCTACTTGCATTTATACTGGATCTCAATTCCTTCATCTGTCAAAAAGGAGATCATAACCTACCTCAGAATTATGGGATGATATTAGATAATCCTTACCACAATGGAATCTTGGAACACTGCACACAATAAACATTATTTCATTTATTTATTCAACAAATATTTATTATGTTCCTTTAAGTGTCAGACCCTGGGTATATAAGAATAACAAGACAGCTAAGATTCTGTCTTCATGGAAATTCTTTTCTAATGGGGAAAACTAAAAAATGAGTGAACACGTTGAAATTACTCACTGAAAAACGAGTAAACAGGGGCTGGGCTGGTGGTGTAGTGGTTAAGTGCACGTGCTCCGTGTTGGTGGCCCAGGGTTGGCAGGTTCAGATCCCAGCACGGACCTACGCACCACTCATCAAGCCATGCTGTGGCGGCATCCCACATACAAAATAGAGGAGGATGGGCACGGATGTTAGCTCAGGACCAATCTTCCTCAGCAAAAAGAGGAAGATTGGCAACAGACATTAGCTCAGGGCCAATGCTCCTCACCAAAAAAAAAAAAAAAAAAAGAGTAAACAAAACAAATGAAAACATTATAAAGGAAAAAAACCCAGGATTGGTAAAAAGAAAAATTGGTGGGAAAATCCTCAGAAATATTCTGGGAAGAATAAAAAGTGATTGTTGGGTTCCCATAAGAATAATTTATATATAAAAAGTATGTGCAGAAATATATATGTGAAAGCTGAGGTTAACATTAAAGAAAAGTTCTAAAACTCTAAGGGTATTTGTAAAATTTCAGCCAAATACCTAGAGTGGTTATTCTTGCGCTGGGAGTGAATGTTGTTTGAGGATGGGGAGTTCAAAGTTAATTATAAGGGCAGGAGTTTCCTGTCCTTATGGTTACTGGCTCACAGGAGACCCAGGAAACATCATTCTACTTGGAGAAAGCTCCAAAAGAACCTAGAGCTTACTGTTTCCTAATTCCATGTAGGCTCACCTGAGCTGTGTTGGCCTCAAGGCCAGTAATTGCCTATAAACCAAGTGAATTTATCTCCATGCAAGGGATTGACACAAGAGCTACACAGTTGGGTCCCATGTTAGTTACCTTTCCCATATTAATATGCTACCAATGAGTAACTTCTACTTTGCTAATTCACCCTGTGAGATTAAAATTTGAAATAGAAGGACATTTTAAAGATAATCTGCTTCAACCCTTTCATTTTACAGATGACATGACTGAGATTCAGAGAGGCAAAGCAACTTGCCCACAGTCACACAGCAAAAAACTCGGGAGCCTTCAGTATTCTTTCTACTCAACTCATTGGCAAATGGAAAAAACAACATAAGATTTCCCCAAACCTACCATTTAAGTACTGTAGTTTATGTCAACCTCATAGAGACAAAACTTCTCCTTAATATTTATAAATTAGTCAGCACACATCCGATAGCAGTGGATGTGAATAAATAAATACAATCCTGTTACCCAAGGCACATTACATTCCTTAAAATGGTACTCAGCAGGGTGAGCCTGTAAGTCATAATTTATTTTCCCATGAAACACTAAGAGTCTGATACCAAATGCCAACAGCCATAAATATGGTACTTATACGCTCTAAGTATAAAGCATTTTAAGATGCATCTAAATTGATCAAATGAGGCAATTTTGGTTTCAAGTATATGAAATTGTACATAATATAATATATAATTATGATATTCTATATAAAGATAATTTTATTTCAATTATTTTAATTTTATTTACACTTTCCTTTCTATATTGCTCTAATTTTACTGAAATAAATTAGAGGATAAAATAGTATCCTTCATCAAATGCATCATATTCAAAGTGGAGTCTTTGGGGAGATTTTCACAAGATTTTTTTAGGTAAAAGCTGGTCCTGCTCCCTGAGTTTGGAGGCCTTGATCAAAGAATATCTTTTCTACTATTCCCTTTTTTTCCTAATTGTAAATAATTTGTGGTTAGTCATGTTTAAAGCCCTTATGCTTTTTGGAGCCAGCATTTCATCATCACTAAGATGTTTTTTCTTTCATTTAATGATTTCATCCCAGATTAAATTTTGATGTTTTGTAAGGCATACCCCATTCTAAAATGTACTCTTTGCAAGGAACTTATCATCCTTTGATAACCCATTTTATTACTTCCTAGTGTCAAAAACCCCCAAAGTTTCATTTAATTGGTGATCAAATTCCAAGAAAAGTAAATGCACTTGATCATGCATCTCTAAATGCAAATCATTTCTCATCTCATCTATAACCTATAAAGGGAACATGTTGAATATCACAAGGAGGAAATTATATAGCATTGTAAACAAATGAATACATATTAAGAGTTAACCTTTTAGTAATAACTACTAATGAATAATAATAGTGAATCATAACCATCACTACAGCACTGTTTATTTATTGGCCTTTTGCAATGACTATGATATGGAGCCATGTAGTAATAAGACAAATCTTATAAGCTACTATTATTAAATTTAAATATTCAAGAGAGTGCTGTCCTTCAAATTAGTACCTTGGAATTACATAAAATGTAAAATTAGTAATAAATTATTATGAACAGGTAATAATTATATGTTATATAATATTAAATAAAATATATTGTTATTATTAATTCTAATATTAACTACCTCCCCACTTATTCCAAATCCTTTAGAGACACTATCTTTTATAATTATCAAAACAACTCTAAAATATAGTAACTACCACCTTGGTAGTACATAAAATGACCTAAATATAGTAGCAATAAATTATTGCTATAATTTTGGCCATTAATTCTACCATATATTTTATGCCTATTTTATGCAATATCCTATAGTAGGGATTTTAGAAACACATCTCAATTAATTATCAATAGAATCCTGCACAACAGTAATTATTATCCATATCTTACAGTCGAAAAAACTGAGACAGAAAAATAAACTAACGCACCCAAAACTACCTAGAGTATAGGTGACGGGACTACAATTTTTCTTATTGTTTGATACAACCACTTTAATTTATTTCAGTGATATTGACTCTGAATCAAATAGTTTTGGTAAAGCCTGAGTCAAGTGCAGGATAAAATTGGCCTTGCTATTGTCAAACTCTCCTTTAGGCCTCTTTCTTCTCTCTCTCACATTCACTCTTCGCACTGGGTGCCATGGTGATCTCTCTACCATCCATTCCATACCTCCCTTCATGTGAACGTGGTTCCAGAGGCACAGACTGAGGGTGAAGAAGATACACTCTCTCTATCGCTCTGACCATAGAATAATTGATCTGGGGGTGGGTGTGTGAACTAAGTCAATCTAATCATAGTGACTTCTGGGAATTCCCTGAGGATTCTGGAACAGTGACTCTTAAGCTATGGGTGGTACAGGCTGTGAATGGGGTGCCATAGGAGCTCTTTTGGTACCACAAGTACAAAAACAACACACAGAAGAGGGCTGAAATGAGAGACTCACTGAGAAGAGAAGCTTGAACTGTGAACAAACCAGGCTTTAAGCTTGTGAACTTTCCAGATGTAAAAACCAATACAACTCCATATTGTTAAAGCCAGTTTGGGTTGGGTCTTCTCTTAGTTGTAACCAAAAGCATCCTGATAAGCTCTCTTGCTCTTTTGCTCAGCACATCACTGTCTTTTTCCTTCCTTCTTTGTTATAAAGATGAGGTTAAACCACATTCCGAAGGCACCCCAGAAAAATGTCACACCAAGGCTGTGGTCCCAGGAAGGAGAGGCTGTGCAGTATGACAATCAAATGTGCATCATTCAAGCTGGGGGATATTGTATGTCCTATAAGCAACACCAACTGAAACTCAAATAGAAATTTCAGCTGCCAGGAGTCCAATGACTCCAAGTTAAAGATCACCGGCACTACTTCATTTCTTTGAATATCTTTTGAAAAATTCTTAATATACATGACCCTTTCTCCACCTCACCCTACCCGCTAATTCTTGCTAATGGAAACAATGCTGAAGATCAAAATCCAAGTTTCGGACTTTGTAATTTCTGTGAAATCTGCTGACCAAAAATCGAAAAGGAAAATGAGGTCAAAATCTAGGTCAGGGTAGAATACTGCTCCCAGACCCATATTCTAAAACCTGGGGCTTTCCACATGGACAGGTCAATAGTCAAGAATTAAAAAATAAAATCAAGGATATTTCCTTCAAACATTTTAATATGTTGGAAAGAAAGCATTGCTAGAAACCCTATTGTTCCATTTCAGGAGTATCTATGGCAACCATTTTGAGCTGCTAACTTTACAGATAGTTATTTGTGTCACCAACTGACGGCGTTGTCCAGCCACTCCTTAATATTGTCTAGACACCTTTCCCTTGGATTTCCTTCAGAATGTTCCCTGGCATACTTGCCTCATAAATTTCCACTCTTCCAACTTAGATTGTGGTACTTTCATTAAAGTACAGCTTTCCCAGCAAACAGATCAGCACTGCATTTGATTCCACTTCCCCTGATCATTCCAAGCATCCCAAGTGCTATTATTTCATTTTGCAACCTACCTTTATTATAACCTAATTCTTTATAGCCTCAATTAGTTCATTTTGTGAAAACGTGTTCTTGTGCCAACATAGTGAATCTTCTTAGGCTCATGTGAGTGTACAGACCCTACTAGAACCAGACCGTAAGCTTCTCAAGGGCAGAGATGGTTTTGCCAATGGGTTGTCTGAATAGGAGATGGGAAGGAAGGAGGAGAGAGCTGCTGGGTAATTATCCCTGCAGCCTCCTGGCAAGTTATTGTGGGCTGGCTATGTCTTTTGCAAACTTTCAACTGCTGTCAGCTGGCCCTTCCCTCACAGCCCTCTCCGTCCTCAGTTCTGATAACTATACCTTCCCTTTGCCCCTCCAGGCCTAGGATTAATAACACAGACTCAGGGATACTGCACAAATCCCACTTTCTCTATACCTTGCCTACTCCTGGGTAAATAGCTCTTTTACTAAACTCTCCTCAAATTATCCCAATATGAGTGTGCCACCTGTTTCCCTCTGGGGAGATGGAAACTGGTTTTTATGCAACATGATTACACAAAGGCAGTTCTAAATATCAGTGACTTGCATTCTGAATATAGGATGTGGGTAAAATATGCATTTTTAATGATTAAAATAAATAAAGCAATATGCAGGACAGTGTGTTAGGGCACCTAACAGAAAACAAAACATTAATAGTACCCAGACTTTTTTTTTTTTTTGAGGAAGATTGGCCCTGCACTAACATCTTTGCCAATCTTCCTCTTTTCCTTTTTTTCTCCCCAAAGTCCCAGTACATAGTTGTGTATCACAGTTGTAGAGTTGTAACTCTTCTATGTGGCACACTGCCACAGCATGGCTTGATGAGCGATGAGTAGGTCCTGCCCCAGGATCCCAACCACTGAACCCTGGGCCACCAAAGCGGAATGCACAAACTTAACCACTATGCCACCGGGCGGCCCCGCACACTCTTAATTGATACTTCTTTTTCGTGTGTGTGTGGAAGACTAGCCCTGAGCTCACATCTGATGCCAATTCTCTTCTTTTTGCTGAGGCAGATTGGCCCCGGGCTAACATCCGTGCCCATCTTCCTCTGCTTTCTATGGGATGCCACCACAGCATGGCTTGACAAGTGGTGCGTCAGTCTGCGCCCGGGATCTGAACCTGCGAACCCCAGGCCGCCGAGGCGGAGTGTGCGAACTTAACCACTACGCCACTGGGCCGGCCCCTTAATTGATATTTCTTGATCAGCAGTTATGTGACTTGTACTGATCTGGGCTCTGGCAGTGATGTGCTGGAGCCAGCTTGCATCTGGAGAGCTAAAGGTGCACATCTCATCCCACTGTGAGTTTAGTGATATCACGTTAACAGCTTAAAATTGGCCATACTGGGAGTGTTTACACCATAGAAACCGGCAAATCCTACAAAGCAGGGATTTTTCTTTGGGAGAGCTGATAACCAGCACACCACTGTCTGTGTGGTTCATATAAAAGTTGCAATATTGTCTGTGGCCTCACATGTGACAGTCTGTCTTAGTTTGGGTTCTCCCAAAAGTATAGCCTGAGATAAGGACTTGGGTGTAGGTAGCCTATCTGAGAGGTGATCCCATAGGAAGTCGGAACAATTCCAGGAGAATGAAATATGAAATGAAGGAAAGCCACTTAAAAGGAGAATTGATCTGTTTACTGTGGTCAATGGTGGGTTCCATCTGGTGGAGACCCTCGAAGGAATCGCGTAGAATGTGCTGCAGCTGAAATCCAAGGTCTTCAGAGGGAATGCGGTGTGAGGCACAAAACTAACTCCTACATATCAGAACCTTCCTGGTTCTGGAATAAAATGAGCTTGGTAAACGGACACTCTTATTCCTGGAATCTGGAACCACAAGGTCAGGACCATTTCATTCAAGAAGATGATCTATGAATATTACAACATGTGAAAGAACCTGAAGCATAATACTCAGCTTCATTTTAATACCTTACTCTCTGTGCTGAAATTGTGTATGCTTAGAATTTCATAATATATCTGCTAGAGGAGAGAGGAAACCCACCTCCCAGGGCCTCAAATGAAAAAGGAAAAGTGGTAAGTGGATGTCACCAAGGTCAACCATCTGCTTATTAAAGAGAGTGTCAGGTTTCCTTGCCCCAGGGAAGCTGTAACCTGGCCATGTCCACAGATCTCTCTGGTGAATTAACTTCTGTTTTTCTTTATTTAAGGGGGGAGCGGTGGGACAGGTCTCTACTCTTTGGACATTTGAAACAAGAGGAAGAAGCCTCCCCAACAGAAGGCTAAGAGTCCCAACTTAATAGTGCCTGATTATAACCTGTATTACTTTGAGCAGGAAATAAAAGGGGCTTGATGGGAGAGGCAGGGAGCTCGGAACATTTGTTCGATTGTTATGCCTTAGAATGCATAGTCTTCACCCTACTGCATTTGGAAGATCCAATTAATCAGTTAGAGGACAAAGGAATTTATTCTTCACTAATATTGACAAGAATGTCTGAAGAAGAGGGCTCTTGCTCTTCTATTATCATTACTAATTTTAAAGAAAGAAGCAAAAGAGACTTTGGAAGATGGTTGCAAGGACTGAAAACTTAGGGCCAATGGCCTGGGTTTATCCCAGAGATGTGCTGGGGGAGTTGTAGGGTTTGAATGTTCATGTTTCTTCCAGTAAATATTTTTGAATATTTACTACACACCAGGCACTGTCCTAATTTCTGGAGATACAACAGTAAATAAAACAAACACATATATGAACTTTTTTTTCATTTTTTATTTTCTTCTACAGGAGACCCAAACTGTCCAAAGTTGTTCCTAATGCTGTTTAAGCGTTTGCCAGGTGTTCTCAGGCCTCCTTCCTGTGACTCTTCCTGCCACAGAATCACCAGGTAATCCTCTTTGCAGCTCAGTGCCTAGAGCCTGCTTCCTCCCCTCCACCACCTCTGCAAACTGGGAGACGGGCCCATTTAGCCAAGGGACGACCTCTCTAAAGTTTTTGTGGATCTACAATTAAGATGGGTCTATGCAATTTGCAAGGACA
This sequence comes from Ceratotherium simum simum, assembly GCF_057802395.1. NCBI lineage: Eukaryota > Metazoa > Chordata > Mammalia > Perissodactyla > Rhinocerotidae > Ceratotherium > Ceratotherium simum. Next base: position 34,281,463 of record NC_141920.1, on the reverse strand, counting down.
AATAACTGATTGAGAGCTTGTGTTCAAATCAGTAGAACATTAAGAAAAATATGACAGTCAAGGCAAATATCTTGGAAAATAGCTGACAGTGTTATGGACCAATATATTGTCTCCATTTTGCTTTTTAGAGCCTGAGAAATATTCTGAACAATATTATGCAATAAATAAACCAAAAATAATACAATTAGCCACCTTGGGAGAAGCCAGTTCTGTCTAGCCTCCTCACTGGCTGGTGATCCAGTTGACCTTCGCATTGAGGGTGCTGTTCTGAACCACAGCACAGACAGGCTGCCTGACCCTGGTGGTCCCTCTCCAAGAAAAGTTGGATTGCAGACACTGGGGAGGGCCTTACCTTTACATAGATGGACTCTGCTTACAGTTGCCTGGCATAGAGCACTACCTCTGCCCAGAGATTCCTAACACTAGATCCACTCCTAGCAGGTTGGATCCCTGGGCTACTAAGGACTGTCAAGATGGTTCTTAATATAACACCCTTCTCTCAAATTATTGCTATTCAAGTTCTTTGGGGGGCAGCCCTGGAGAGCACCTAAATCCTGCTAGCCTCAGTCTTACCCCTCCTTGAAGACTCACGCCTTTTTTATATCATGTCTTATTCAAGGCACCTCCTGCCTCGTGAATAAGCTAAAGCTTCCCAAATGAGGGTTGTGACTGAGCTTGGAATCACACTTGCTACTTTCTGAAGCCTCTCAGGGGTCATCCATCATTGCTTCTAGGAGTCTGAAATAGGCCTGAGAATAGCAGTGCATCATTTCCTAATATGATAAGTTGTTAGAAAATTAAACTAATCCTGGGCAGAGTTCCAAAGATTTTTGCATTCAAATTATGGCCCAGGGACAAAGTAAAAGCTTCAGGAAAGGTGAAACAATGACTATTCCTTGTGGGTGGTCCCAGTTTTAACATAAGTGGGTTGTACCATTTGATCATTAAGTGTTTTTCAAACTCTTTGGCTAAATCCAAAAATGAATTTCTAACCTAAATATAGGTAAGTTATCTATTCCTGCATTACAAGACACCCTAAAATTTAGTAGCTTAAGACAATAATAATTATTTATTTTGCTCACGAATACAAAATTTGAGACGGTTTGGTGGGGACTGCTCATCTCTGCTCCAGGCAACTCAACTAGGGGCTACAGAAGCCATTTTTGAGATGGCTGGCTCAGTTTGTGCTGGATGTTGGCTGGGAGCTTAGGTGGGGCTAGGGACCACGGTTCCTCTCAACGTGGCCTCACCACGGGCTGCTTGGACTTCCTCACAGCAGGAACATTCCAGATGTTCTGAAGTACACATTTTTATGACCTAGCCTCAGAAGTCACACAGTGCTTACTTTCATTTTACTTTATTTGTTGAGACAATTATAATGGCCCATCTAGGTTCAAGGAGAGGGGATGTAGACTTTGCTACTTGATGACAGATTGTCAAGATTCCAGAACATGTGGGATGGGAGATATCATAGCTGCCACCTATGAAAAATACAATCTGCACAAATTTCAAATGATTTTTATGAAACCTGATTGCAAAAAGTTTGGCCCATAAAAGGTATCAGCAACAGACAGGTATTTTCAGGTGAACTAATTGAATAGCATTGCTCAAATGCAGTTGAACGTTCAGAGCAGAGGTGTGGGTTTTCCCCTTTTGAGATGCATTAAAATGCTACATAAAATGCTACATAAAAACACTTGATCTTTGAGTGCTAGAGGACATATTTAAATATGAACAATAACAACTCAAATTATCTTTAAAATAAGAAAAGGAATATAAAGACATTTGACTATAGTAAGCAATTTACAATATGCTTCAGTTCTCAAAGGAACATGACGAAGGTATGAAGGAAAATGGAGAATAAGAAAAAGAAAGATCAGAAGAAAGAAAATCAGAAGAAAGAAAAAACATACAGCAAGAGGGAGGGAGATAAAGGCAGCAAGAGGGAAGGGCAAAAAGGGCAATTTTATCAGCAAAACACAAGGTAGTTTTTTGAGAAACTGCCAAATTCCAGACACCATATCTCCAACACAGTCTCTTTCAGCATGCCACATTCCCTTCCCACAAGTCTGATTTCCTAGAATTCTGAGCAAGAATTGGGCAGCCAGTAGCAATCCCTTCCCTTGTTCAGTGAAGGAAGCTCAGTGACATAAATCCCAGTGGTTTTCAAAGATTTGGGGAAGTGAAAAGTAACTCCGTATTAAAATATGATTAGGGAAGTGGACACCATATGATGCCCAGTATCCATCCATTCCAGGAAGAATTCACATGATTCTAAGAGTGTTCATTGGCTCGAAATGCTTGAGCAGACCATATCTACATGTAACAGCAGCTTTTACTCTGAGTGACACGGGGAGCATGGAAAGTTTTAGGCAGAGAGGGATGGATCTAACTCAAGTTTTAAAAGAATTACTCTGCAGTGTGGAGAACAGATTATGATGAAGTGGTGAAGTTGGAGGGAGTAGCAGGGGTAGGGCAGAAGCAGGAAGAGTACTTAGGAGGCTCTTACAATAATCTAGGCAAGAGGTGATGCGGCTTGGAAAAGGATGGTAGGGTGACCTTGGTGAGATGTGACTGGATTCAGGATTTTCTGATGTTGCTGGAAATCCACATTATATTAGCTTTGGTTATACTGTTTGATTTGATCTCTCTAGGAATTTTGCCCCTAAATACCAACAGTGGGGGTAGAATTCAATATCGGCTTAAGGAGAGTGAGCTAATTAGTGTTCCTCAGACTTCACTGTTTCTACAAATCATTTGAGGATCTTGTTCAAGTGCAGATTCTGACTGAGTAAACCTGTGGTGGGGCGTGAGATTCTACACTTTTAAGTTCCCAGGTGATGTGATGGTCCAGAGACCACAAAATGAAAGAGTAACTTACTAAACAGCAATTGATCATGTGCAATCCTGAATCTCTGGTATAGATACTAAAAATCTCATATTCACTTGTGATTTCATCCGAAGTTTCTGAGGATAAATCATGAGGACATTCTCTTGCTGCTCTTCACATTTTGGCAAGTAGGTTGATGTGAAGATAGATTGCTATGGATTTCTATTTTGTTCTTTTTAAAGTAAAGGCTGATTTTCAATTTACAGATGCTTATCCATGCAAAGCTTTCTTACACAAATTAGTAGCAGTAAGATACACTACTTGAGCATGCATATAATTGTAAAACATGGCAAATTCAAAACTATGTATACATATTTAACTCTTAAAGATCACAACACAAATGTGAAGTCAGAGCTCATTAAATTAGAGACTGATTTAACCAAATGATTTGTGCAGCCATTACACAGGTGTTCCATTTCAGAAAGTATTGGAGCATAGTGCCGGGGGCCTCAAAGCTAATTTCTAACCTAGACTAATCATGCCAGGAATAATGACCTGCCGTTACTGCCTTGTGAATCAGACCCTATGATATTTAAAATAATTAAGATCAAAGCCTAAGTACAAGGTCACTGACTTCACCAGTCATAAAATGTTAGTACAAAACTAAAGGCTGTACTTGTTTGCTTAACAATCTTTAACACTCACATTATAAAATGGCATTAAGAGGGACACAAATATCATCTTAAAAAAGGTTGCTCTCCCCAAAGAAACTGCCAGTGAGCACAAGAAGCCTCTCAATGAAATGGTCATTCAAAGCAAAGGTGTTACTCAAAAGCCATTATAAGTATGAAAAGACCAGGTAACCTAGAGATGGGCTGATGGGATCTATCAGCTTGCTGGCTGCAATCCCAATAGATGAACTGGGATGAAGATTTGCTTTCCATTTGTAGGCGGTTGGAAAGTGTGAAATGAACTGGTTAGCCTGGGCTGAGTTCCCAGGAAAAGGGTGTCTTTCATACCAAAAGCTCCCACCCAAACTAGCAGGGTGCTTCAAGCCAAAGATTTAGACAGTCAAATAAGTGCTAATTGAGTTAGAGGTTTGGTTAGGAAGTGGGTTGACAATTAAGTTCAGCTCAGGCCTTTTAATGGCCTAACCACTAGCCTTCAGAGGAATAGCGCACCAAAGCAGAAGAAGGCTTTCTAATCCACTACTAAGACTTCGATTGAAATTCCTAATCTTTGGCTGGAATAAGTGTGAGACAGCAGAGAGATAAGTGGCCTGTGGTGATAGAGGCAGAGGAAGTTATGAAGTTGTTCCTGAGGATGTGTCTATTTCACAAGATTCTACTAGAGATATACAAGTCCCTAGAACTACAACAGGGAGCTTCAAGAAAAAGAATTGCATCTTTAAAAGAGAACAACACTAGTCAATAGCTTTATGCTGCTGTTTTCTGTGGCCAATTTCACAGCAAGTTTTACTACTAAAGAATTACAAAAAAAATCACACACACACACAGTATTATTATTTAACAAACACTTTTCATTGGGCTTATTATTGCCGGACAGTGTTCTTATTGCTTTGCAAATGTTACCTTTCTTATACCTCATAACAACTCATTGCGGTAGATAACATTATTATCATCAATTTACAAATGAGGAAACTGAGGCACAGAGAAGATCAAGAATTAATAAGTGGCACATCTGGGATTCAGAAATGGTGGAGGGAGCGTCTGGGTTAAAATAGATGAAGAGAATGTTACAGCAGAAGAAAGGAAGCAAATTTTTATTATTCTATTTAGAAGGAAGGAAGATATATAAAAACCCAAGAGAAAATTTAATATGCCTCTTCACTGCCCTGTTCCCACAAATGCCAAAATGAAAGCCCATTAATAAAGCTTAGAGCTGAAATTTAGTACAGATAAAAGCAATCCTTATTACCCAATATATAATTAACTGGAGAATTCACAGCTGTGGGACATTACGGGGTGGGGGGGGGTGGGGGAGGATGAGGCTTGCCGATTCAGGCTGCTGATTTTCAAACAAGGTGTTAAAACCAAGCCATCAGATCTCTCCATTTGCAGGCTGTAGCACTGCCCACTCTGCCATAGACGATGGTGAGAAGCCTAATGTGGCAGATCCTGAGAGTCATGGATTAAGGAAGCTGGAGATCAAACTGTGTCCCCTGCTAAGCAAAACCTGCCCTTTCACATGTTCACTCCTTTCCCCTTTGCAACTTTCCTAAGGGAAGACTGTTCAATCTCTCACCACTCATGGATGAGTTCAACATCAGCATTCTCCTTGCTCCTCACCACCTTCCAAGCTCCTGCAAAACCCCCTTTCCACAAAGCCTTATGACACCTAACTCCATCATTCCCTGGCCCTCCACAGGGTTGATACTTATTGGCTCCTAGAATACTCCCTCCATCCACTAAAGACTTTGGTACTTGGATCACAGTCTTCTTAAATCACCATAGCTCTTGCCAACTGGCAACATCCAAGTAGACAACACAGCCATTATCAGATATCTGTGATGCTTTGCCTGAACCCAGTGAGCAAAATTTCTACTGCCTTTGCTAATCTACTTGCACGGCCATATTCTGCATTTCAGGGTTGTTCTACTTCTGACATTTTAGTTCCAAATATCCTTCCTTCTGAGCACATTCTTCTATCTTTCTCAGTCTTTCACTCCCTCACTCACTAAGTCCTCCAGTCCCAGCTGCTTCCCTTCTCCTCTATTCCAAGATCCTCCTCCAGGCTTCCTTTTCTAAGCAGCCTAGCCATCCTGGTTTGTTCTTTCAACTTCTACTTTACCTATTAACTCCTTACTGCCTTGTCCTTTTACTGCACCTCCAAACCCTAGATCAATCCAACCATATGCTTTCTCTCCTTTTACACCCAATCAAATACTGGTGGAAAAATACCATGCAACTTTGGAGATGGGTGACACTGTTGAGAGGTACAAGACTTTGAAAACAGATCTAGAGAATTATACAGTTTCCAGGAAACATGATTTAATCCCTGGCCTCTGGCAAGAAGTGACTAATTAGCTCAAGACCCCCTACCTCAGAGCCAAAGCTCATGGGAAGGCAGGCTCAACCCAGATGGATAACAGTATTACACTTCAGATAACTTGGGCACAGTACAAATTCTCTTATACAATAAACTCTCAAGTGTTTTTGTTTGTTTGTTTGTTTTTTATAATTTTATTTTATTGTTTTCCCCCAAAGCCCCAGTAGATAGTTGTATGTCATAGCTGCACATCCTTCTAGTTGCTGTATGTGGGACGCGGCCTCAGCATGGCCAGAGAAGCGGTGCGTCGGTGGGCGCCCGGGGTTCCGAACCCGGGCCGCCAGCAGCGGAGCTCGCACACTTAACCGCTAAGCCACAGGGCCGGCCCTAAACTCTCAGGTTTAACCAAGTTACTGTATAGTTCTGGAATTTTATTGTATGCAATGCCATGTAAAATTAGTGACATTTGGGAATCTCTTTTGCATTTTAGTGCCATTTGTTTGAAAAGAATTTGACCTTCACTGCTAAATAATGTGCTTAATGATGGGGTCCAAAGATGGTAATGAAATGGAAGTAAAAGACATGCATCACATAGCCGCGAGCCTAAATCAATGCTTCAAAGGGCTGGGGAACATTCTCAAGGCTTACGTTCAAATATCCTTTTACTTAACAATATTACTTAAAAACAAAACAAAACAAAACAAAAAACCTCCTGGGCCCGTTAATCGCTGTCTCTTTCCAAAACTGTCTTCAATTTCAAATCCAACTTTTTTTGTGCTCCACTAAACAGCTCATAGTAATATCTTATGTATTCAATATCACTCCACATTAGTAATTTTTCCACATAATCGAAAATTTTCACCTTTAATATCATTAAAAGGTATATCTGTTAGCCATCTTTCTAAAATTGATTAAATTCTTCCCTGCCATCTTAAGGATAATATATAAACAACATCTAGCTATTTCTTGAATTTGTAAAATCCTCTTGTTAAAACTCAATTATAAAACTTGTAACATCTGTTCAGCTGCTCAAAGAATTTTTATGATTCCCTCTGGATTTCTGTCTTTGTTCTCGAAGTTGAGGTGGCTAGAAAAATGTCCTAGAGATAGATTTGTTGCTAAATCACAATAAATATGTGCTATTATCTCAGAGCTATCAGGAAGTTTAATAATGGCCTCTAAACATTTTCCTGAGAGTTTTCCTTTCCCAGTTAACACCATAAATAGTCTCTAAGATCCATGGAGAGTAACATATTCCACTCAGATATATGAAAAATAACTCCTTTGTAATTTTTAAACCTTCTCACATCACTTGGTTTCAAAGTAAGGAAAACGTTGTACAATCCCCAGTTGGCCTTGGTGACTTTTATGTTTATCTGTTTGAAGAGCCTGGGGAACAGTGTGGGAAAAAGGTCAAATGACTTCACCAGTCTGGGTTTCAGGTACCTTAGCTCTCAACTAAGGGTGAGACCCCAGGCTTCTCTGCTCCTTCGGATTCCAGAGTCCATGGTTCCAACACCATAGTGCACGTGAAAGGGCTTTGAATAGCATAATGAGCTTTATCAATGGAAGAGCAAAGCCAACTGAGATCAGCAGAGCTTCTGATGACTGGCAAGAACGTTATTCATCTTTTACAACTTCTAACCTACTGTGTGTCAGGCACTCAGTAAATGTTTAATGAACAAATGAATGCCGGGGCTCACTTTGATATTGCTGTAAAGGAATTAATAATATGAAACAATTTTGCCGCAAAAGCTAGAAACTCCTTTTTAAAAAATTTGAAGCACGTCCAGATCTGACTTGGGTCACCAGATACCTCTTTGGAAAGGAAAGTGGCAAACTATCAAACTTAGGCCAAAGGAGTTTTCCTTAGGAAATTGGAAGAATAATTGAAATTATCAGCTCCACAAGTCAACATGTTAACTTTCAGAGGGAAACTAATTTTAAAAATTAGTTGCTCATCTATGTGAAGCCTAGTTACCCATCAAATAAGTTATCCTGAAGACATAATACTATACTGTTAATTACTGATAGAACAGACTTCAAATATTAAAAAGAGAAAATATAAAACAGTGTTGACCATGTCACGTGAGAATTTATTGAAGAGACTGGGGTAGGTTTAGCTTATTAAAAAAAAAACAAAAGAGACATGGAAACGTGATAGCCTCCAAATTAATCTCAATGAAAAAAAGAGAATAGATTTATTCTAATTAGCTCCAGAAGCAACAAGTGAATATTAGATAGACATTAGACAGATTCAGATTTTAAGGAAGAGCATGTTAGCAACTGGAACTGCCTAGGAATGACACAGGCCCTTTGGAGAAGCGACCTTCCTTTCATGGTATCCAATCACAAGGGAAAAGAAGCAGCCAGGTAGGATTCCATGTTACACCCGAGCTGATGACTTTTCTTCAAAGCATTTGAAAAACCTTCTCCCCAGCTATGATCCAGAAAATGAAGAGGGCCAATGTGAGAGGCCAGACAAACAATGCTCTCCGAGTCCACAGCACAGACATTTCTTCATTATTTAAAACTGACCAGGTGAGAACCAAGTGGCAGACAGAACAGAAACTAAATCTCCAGAGGGCTCCAGATTCACCCTTCATAGCACACAAAACTACAGTCTCTCTTTGCTCTTAAGCACAATAAATACTTATTGAATTAAAACACAGGCAGAAACCAAAAGCAGGCAGAGTGAAATGGCGAGACCTGCCCTCCTTGACATTTCTAAATATGCCAGAGAAAGTTTCAACCGCATGTTTTAACTTTATAAATTATGTGTAAACATGACCTCTGAAAAAATGCCAAGGCCGATGAGGCTGAGAGTGACTTCTTTAGTGAATCATAGCTGGGACAGTCATTTTCGAGTTCTGCATGCAATTTTCCACATCTTTTCCAAAATAAGCAGTGTAATGAGTATACACACGGTCCAGGCTTCCTCCTGCCGACTTCCCATCCCCCATCACACGTCATTTTCCTGGTAATAATTCTCTGCCTTGGTTTAGGATGTCCCACCCTGCTATTCCAAGCCTTTCTTTTTTCTCTCTGTCCTTCACTACTGGAACTTCTATAAATTATCCATGGCATTCTACAGGCAGTTTACAAATGGGAAAACAAGGCAAAATCCTACCCACTATTTCATGCTAATTTTGATTTCTGCCTCTGATATACTGACTCCAACGAATGGAAGAGACTTGGGCAGTTCAGTGAGAATGTTTAGGCTTTCTTGCCTGAAATATTTTCCTGACAATATAAACAACTAAAATTTTTGAAGCACAGATTTGTTTAGGCAATTCTATAATATGGGTTTTATTAGGATTTCTATTTTAAAGAATAGGAAACTTTCCCAAATTTACACTCTTAGGAAGTGAGGAAAATGAGATTCAAGCTATATCTATGTACTCTACACTCAAGCATTTAATCATTATACTACCTTTCAATCAACCCACAACCCAAAACCTCACATTCCTCTCTGGTTTCTCCCATTTCATTGCCCCTTTCATATAAATGATTTGCAAGTCTTGTTTTTCCTCTGAATCTCTTAATGACTGTCTCAGCTTTGACAATTCCACTACTATGTCTGCTCAAAACATTTTAATAATTCCCTGTGGACTCCAGAATGGAAGTCCTCTTTTTTTTTAACTGTTGTTCAAAACCCTCAACATTAGAATGCCTCCACAATTTGAGAGTTACCACCCATCGTTTTTCTTGGATTTGGGTGAACAGACTTTGTCAACACAGAGTGGAGACACATGGTATGACAAGTGATTTTTCTTTTTATTGATTCACAAATTTATCTGGATGAAAAGACAACAAAAGGGAATATTTGAAATTAAGACTGGTCCCACACATCTGGGATCCAAACCAATCTACGCACTTTCTCTAGAACATTCCTCACACTCTCAGCCCACACATTACTGCTCCTTAGGAAGGCTTCCTCTCACTGAAGATGTTGGAATCCATACCCATCATTCAAAGCCTGGCTCCTTTTCTCTGCCCATGTGACACTGTTGCTGACCTTCCAAGCAGAAGTTATTCCTTCTTCTTCTCACACTCACTTAGGGTCAGTTCTACTTGCTCAGAGCTTTATACATATTGAAATTACTGCCAAGTGCTGTATTTCCCATTCTGGATGATAAGCTTAGAGGGAAGTTAGATCAGGCCTTTTAGCCTTTTGTTGCCCATTTTTTATGTACTGTGGACATTCAGTGGATGTTACTGAACTAATAATTTAAATAACTAGGGCATAAATTGCTTTTTGGTATAGAGTCATATAAGAATTGTCTAGCATTTATGTTTTAAAAAACACAACTAATTTTCAATTTTTACTGTTCAGAAACTGCACTTCATTGATTTTTCAAGTCAATACCAATTTTGATTAGAATACTCTCTTCCACAAATCCTATAAAATAGTGAAAAGGTCCTGGAAATTTTAATGTTTGGCATTACTCACAGCAGCTAATGAAAACTTCTTTGTCAGACAACATGCCCTGACTTTTGATTCAGAAATAAGGGCCAAAGTAGCAGGGCATGTTTACTGGGAGGTCATTCAGTTCACAAGCCATATTTCCTGCTTCAGTATAGGAAAAAAGCCCCCAAACAAACAAGCAAAAATCCTCACAATTCTTCAAGGTCTTTATCCAATATAACCAGCTTTCTGTCATAACTAGATATTGCTCAGCATGAGACCAGGAGCCGTACTACTAGGGCATTCACAACTTCTTGATCTATCATATGAATTCTCACCTGAGGGACATGCCATTTTACCTGGGACTAGAATGGAACACTTGTCCTGTCACCTGACTGCCATTGGCCTAGAGGTTCCTGTAGGATAACGCTTCCATTTCAAAGATAGAGATCAAACACCTGCCTCTCTCCCCCAATCCCCTTCACCTCCCTCTCAGTCTTCCCAAAGGATGCCTCCAACTTCTGTTAAGGAATAATTTTTGGTGAGTGAGTACCAAAACAACATGAGATAGGGTGAGAGTCAGAGAAACAGTCTTAGGCCCAAAGAATCAAAGGGAACATATAATATGCCCTGAGGTACAGACTACAGACTGCCTAAACATAGGATTTAAAATAAAATCTGAAGAGAAATAGGCTATTTAATAATTTAACAGTAACAGCTTTTATTTTTAAATATGGGAGAAATAACACGAATAAATTTGATATGCCAAGACAGTAGCTTCAACTCTGACAAAAGGTTTGTGCTTGTACAGAGCACAGTTCTATAATATCCTGGATTTTATTTAATTTTTTTTTTTTGCACATTTACAGAGGCATGATGGTCAGAGGTGGCCTTCTGTTTTGGGGCACTATATTCTGTGGATTGGCATTAAGGGAATGTTGGCACTTGCTATGTGTTTCACCTAATTATCATTTAATTTGGTAGAATTCTACACTCCATCCAGGAATATCATAAAGAAGTAATAATCCTGGATATCCCTCAAAGGGTTTGATGATCAATCTGTAACATTCTAATATAATAAAAACTATCATTAATTGAATGCTTAGTCTAAGCCAGGCACAGGCTAAACCTATTATGTTCATTATTTGTCTGATCACCCAATCAATCCTATGATGTAATAGAATCATTACCATCCATATTTTACAGATGAGGAAACTAAGGCACTGGGAAGTGAACTGAATTGCCTGAGGTCACTGAGCAGAAAGTGATAGAGCTAGAACACCAACCCAATCAGAATACAGAGCCAACATAAGTAACTACTATGTTATATATGTCCTTCTCCAACAAAAATTACCAGGTGTTTAAAAACACCAACTGTTAAAAAAAACACCTGTTCTTAGTGGAAACTGGAACAAAAAAAGTACTGCCATATTGGTCATGGAAATGTCACTTGATGCAGCTATCTTTAAAAGCCATGTGACAATGCTTATTAAAATTAATAGTGCACATAGTCTTTGACCTTGCAGCCCTACTCCTGGGAGTTAATCCCGTAGGTGTAAAAGCATAATATGCACAGGTTTATAATGTGACTTCTGCTCCACAGGGGAAATGTTGAATCAACTATGGCATAGTCATACCATGGAAAACAACACAGCCATTAAAAGGAATGACGTAGACCCACCCAGTCAGTTGACTGGAAGATACAGAGAGAAAAGCAAGATGCAACATATATCCAGTTTTTGTAAAAGCATGATTAGAAATTTTAGGGCAGTGAGACTCTTCTGTATGATACTGTTATGGTGGACACATGTCATTATATATTTGTCAAACCCCATAGAATGTAGACCACAAGAGAGAACCTAACTATGGATTTTAGTTAATAACAACATATAAAAATGTATCAATATTGGCTCATCAATTGTAACAAATGTACTACATTAATACAAGATGTTAATACTAGGGCAAACTGGGGGAGGGGAGTTGAGGGCTTTATGGGATCTCTCCGTACTTTCCACTCAATTTTTATGTAAACCTAAAACTGCTCAAAAAAAAGTCTATTAATTAAAAAAAATGATTAGACAGCACTATATATTTATTTAAATATAATGAGCACAGAGAAAATTGTAGGTTGTTAACCTCAGTTACAAGTTAAAGGGCAGAAGAGAAGTGGATAAGAGAGCTAAGCCAAAAAAAACATTTTTTGTGTGTTTGTGAGAAAGATTAGCCCTAAGCTAACATCCGATGCCAATCCTCCTCTTTTTGCTGAGGAAGATTGGCCCTGGGCTAACATCTGTGCCTATCTTCCTCTACTTTATATGGGACACTGCCACAGCATGGCTTGACAAGTGGTGCATTAGTCCGTGCCCGGGATCCAAATCTGCAAACCCTGGGCCGCTGAAGTGGAGTGCGCAAACTTAACCATTAAGCCACGAGGCTGGCCCCCAAAAAAGTTTTTTTTTAATTTTTAAGTTTACAAGATGAAAACAATAGGTATTCTATGATCTAATTCATGTAAAATTGTGTGTGCGTGTGTGTATGTGTGTATAGAAGGGAAAATATATATTTGGGCAAATTCAGCTGGAATTTTTTCCAAGTACCTCTAGAATCCTTAATTCTGTCATTTCATAAATGTTCCTTTCCTCTACTCACCTTCAAACCATGAGACAGGAATAATAATTAGTAAGAAACTACCATTAAATGAGGAGCTGAATCTTCAGACTGTGCTTTGCATCAAACAAAATCCCAAACAGTGAATGTGAAGTTGCTAGAGGTAGTAACTTCAATCATTTTTTTTTTCTTTTCTTCCACATTCCAAAGCCAACACAAAATAATAATGAGTACTCTACAAGACAGCCTGAGAACTTCTACTGGTGTTTTAACCAGCATAGAGTTCTTTGCTTTAGATTTCTTTTAAAGATTTTAAGGTCTTGGTTGGGGAAGTCTACATCTCCCTCCCTCTCTCTCTCTCTCTCTCTCTCTCACACACACACACACACACACACACACACACACACAGCACCAATGCACTCAAAGACTCCACCAAAAAGAAGCACATTTATAAAACTTCATATTTATAGATATATTTAATTCTCATATTTGGAGACTGAAATCCTGAAGTCCTCTAGTTGAATTTACTTGGACAATCCAATAGAAGTCTCATAGCTACTAAGTGCAGCATTCCCACCTACGGCTGTTGTAGGAGGGTTCTCATACCTCAAGGGACAATTTCCAACCATATCCTTCAAGGCGTATTTTCCTCTAATTAAACCTAATCCCTATTACCTCCTGGTGGCCTCTAAGGGCTCGGTTTTCAAGTCACTGTGTTGTCTGGTTTGCCTTCTGAGATAGTTACAAATGCAGCCGATCCCACCCATGCTTAGCCTGCTGAACTCTGAAAAAACGTGAGCAGGAAATAGCCAGGGCCTCTTCTGCAGGGTTTACGTGATGAAATGCAGCTTACAATTAGTTGCCCCTGCAATTTTCACACCTGGGGCTCTTCAGCTTTAAGGGTGCAGGTGGCCTAACGCAGGAGTAATTAGTTCCATGTCATTAATTATTTATATGGAGCTTATCACCCTGGGTTGGCAATTTTTGTTGACTCAAAACTGCAGGTGCACAAAGGAAAAGTGCATTTTGAATGCTCAGCCTCTTAAAAGGCAGAGAGAAAATGGTGTTCTCTGGGGCTGACTATCTTTGAGGCACGCTCCAGGAAAGGCGATGTCATTCATAGCAACCACAGGGTTTTGAGAGTTGACAAGCAATTTAAAATGGTGACTCACCATTGCTACAGTTGCAAAGGTGATTCTACTTGACTCACACAAAATTCTGTTTTTAATATGTATTTTACAAGAAAACAGTCTTCCCATTTTGTTGTTGAAGAAAAGCAGGGAATGAGAATCCAATGCCACTGTCTTATCATTTCAATCTAATTATTCCTGGAAAACTCAAAGTACTTGAAATAACACTACCAGAAATTCCTATTATTAACTCCACCTTCAGAACTTCCAGGTGAATCTGATTTCAATGGCACTGATCAATACATAACTTCGCTCCTACCAACTAGATTCCTCTAACCTCTGCTTAAACAATTGCTGAGACAAACTTTTCCCTAACTGAAATGATACTTTCCTTATGATTTTACACTCATCAACCTTCCTCTATTTTCTTACCCTGATGTTGGTCTCCCATCTATTTTCAGTTATGCATTTCTCCAAAAGAAAGAGAGTAGTGCAGGTCTTCTCTACCCATAAGATTTCTGGTTCAGGATTTTATTAAGTGTTTAGAGCACAGAACTAGGTCAGATCAATTTATTGTAAACTTTAATCTTCCTTCTTAGTGGTTTGAAAGGAGAAACTCTGTAAAGCCAATATCTCAATGGGAAAGAATTTTTGCAATTAAGACTTTTTTTGATACCTCCTCCATGTCAGAGTAAACTTAGGTGCCACCTCCAATTCAGTTACTCAGTTTCTTCCACACTCACTCACTGTGGCAAATTAACCACGATGGAGTTAGGAAGCTCTCACAGGAGCCCTGGCATCTCCTAACTCTGCCTTTCCAGCAATTTCCAGATGATGCTGATGGTTAGTGGACACACTTTGAGTAGCAAGGTTCTCGAGCATAAATATAGAAGCAATTTCTCCCTTCCAACTGGATAACCTTCCAGTTTCGCCCTCAAAGAGTGGTCCTGTGCCCCTTGATGACAAAAATGATCAACCCAATCCCACATGACCCTATCTTCTTCTGTGAATTTTGTATTTCAAATTAATTTTCCACTCCACCTATCTAGTTTTTACTGTGAGAAAATTCTAGCACATGTAAAATAAATTACATATTGAGAAGACAAAGTGAACATTTACAGCGGGGGAAGGGGTGCACTCACGTTTCTACCTTCACAGTATGAAAAAGTCACTTTAACACTGTGTATGTCAGAGGTTCTCAAAGTGAGAGCATCACAAGTCATCACTAAGCATGCAATGTTTAGTCAAAAATCTAGTGGTGTTTGCATTTATCCAATTCATCTGAAATCATGAATATCATCAGTATAATAAATTTAACCCTGGTTTAGAAGTTAGAAGAGTTTATCTCTACTTTGCCATAAACTTAGTTTGGTCTAGTTGAAAAACTTGTGCAGCTCTTTCAAGGACTGAGGTTCAGTTCCCTCATTAGTAAGATAACTATATAATTTATCACAGGGACAACAGGCATAAGTTGGGACTGTCCTAGGCAAACTGAGACATATGGTTCTAAGTAAACTGAGAATCTACTCTTTCTTTGGAAAATAAAGATTGGTTTGGACATGATGGAAATGGTTCAAGTGTCTTCCAGGTCTAAAATTTTTACAACAGGGACACTAAAATTTTCAAGCAGGAAGTCATGACTAGTGTCTCTTTTTCTTAACTCTAAATAAGAGGAACTAATGCACCTCTCAATTACGTCAGTACATTTTTAATTGTCTTACTTAACTCAAAAGTGTATTTGAAGCTCTAGGATATCAACCTAGGGGATAGAGTGTTCAGGGTAAAGTGCGAAAATCCCAAAAGTTTCAAAGTCCTGGGTGCAAGAAGAATGCTACCTCAGCAGCTGAAACATCCCATTAACCATGTGTTACTTTGACTTATTCAGAAATAGCAAAAAGGGGCCAGCCCAGTGGCATAGTGGTTAAGTTCACGGGCTCAGCTTCAGGGGCCCTGGGTTCGCAAGTTTGGATCCTGGGTGCAGACTTACGTACCACTTATTAAGCCATGCTGTGGCAGGTTTCCCACGTATAAAGTAGAGGAAGATGGGCACAGACGTTAGCCAAGGGTCAATCTTCCTCAGCAAAAAGAAGAGGACTGGCAACGGATGTTAGCTCAGGGCTAACATCTTCCTCACCAAAAAATCTTCCTCACCAAAAAAATAAATCAGAAATAGCAAAGAGAACAATTTGGTCTAAGAGTGTGGTGTTGGTGTTTGGTTAAAGGATTTTTTTTCTTCTGTTAAATAAACAAGAGTTATATGATATCTTGAAAGGTGAGAGTATTGGTATACTCAAAGGTTTTCAGCCTACTTCAAAAGTTTCAACAGACTGGAAAACAGTACTAATAATGCCCCCAGCCCAAAGAAAATTAAATCAGAAGGAAAATGCAAATGATTATCATAGAGAAATTCAGAAAATAGCATCTTTCCTTTCTAAACGCTACTAAGCCATAAACCATGATGTATATTCCAGATATTGGGAATATTTTCTGTTTCATTTATCATCATAGTACAAAAAAATAGTCCTTAGAAGTTCATCATTCTTAGCCTTTCTTCAGGCCTAACATTAATTTAGAAGAACCTAAAATATATAACTTTCCTCCAAGAGATCCATAAATTTCTGTGTTTTTTTTGGTGGTTTTATTTCCCAGTTAGCCTCCCAGTCTGAAGTCCAACTTTCAAAAATTTATTCTCAACATATAAATGATAGTTGTTGGGGGATTTTTTGCTGAGGAAGATTCGTTTTGAGCTAACATCCATTGCCAATCTTCCTCATTTTTTTTACTATGTGAGCCGCCGCCACAGCATGGCCACTGACAGACAAGTGGTATAGGTCTGCACCCAGGGAACTGAACCCAGGCTGCCAAAGTGGAGCAGGCTGAACTTAACCACTAGGCCACCAAGGCTGGCCCCTAAATGATAGTTTTAAACCACTGTCACATGAGTGGTGAAAAATCAAGAAGCCAAGATGCATTTAATGGGAACTTAATATTTTCATAGTAGTGACCAACAATAAATGAAGCTTTGCTTTTCAGGTTTCATAATTTTTTCATCATCTAAAGTATGTTTTTTCTAAACAATATTGTTGAAATATAGGTTTGGTAATTTGTGCTATTAATTATGCATTCTGACATAATATCACAAAATATATTTAGAAAATTCATACTATACAAAACAATACGTGAAGCTCATAATATGCAAAACAATAAGTAAAAAAATCAAACACAAAATGATATAGATTATGTAAAATGTAGTAGTAGAAGAAAGACAGGAAAGAAACATATTAAAATATTAACAGTGCTAATTTTTGAGCAATAAGATCAGTGTTTTTTCTTTTTTATCCTTTTTATAAATTTACATGTTTTCCAAAACAGGGCATATAGTATTTGAAAGTAGAAAAAAATCATAAATGTTATTTTGAAATTGTAAGGTACAGGGAGATGAGAGACTGCCCCGCAAAGACGTCATATGTATTTCATCTTCTATTTAACAACTACCTTTGGTCAAATCATCAGAGGCCATTAAGAAATGGAAAACATAAAAAAAAAAATTACAGTCTTTGTAATAACATGGCACATTTTCTAAATTTAACGTGTACCAATTCCTTCAGCATCAATCAGGCAAATATGGAAAAATGTGGTGAATATGCAAAATACTCTTTTGCATAATATCATAGGTTGTCATATACTTAATATACAATTTGAATATAAATTCAGTGACAGCTACTATTAAGCCTTCAATTAAGACCTTACTAATTAAAATTTTATCTAAGGGCACAATATTTGCTTACTCTGATAAAATATTCCTAATAAATCACTTTGTAACCATATTCCACCACATTGATTTTCCCTCTAAAGTTCACAAAACATTTTATAAACTTTGAAACCAAACTCATTTATTCCCCAAATTCTAGAAATGTCTTGGTTAAGTGGCAAGAAGCAAAAGTCTGAGCTCATCAAAGAAATCAAAATGTTGAGATACCCTTACCAGGAATTCAGTGACAGCTGTGAATAATCATTTGTTTTCAAGCCCATTCCCTCTTGCCCCCAGCAAGTAGTTCTACAAAATAGCTTGAATGTTGCCAAAAGCTTGGGGGCCCGATCCTCATTTGCTAGTAGACAAAAAGTACTACAGACGTAGAGCAGAAGATTTGGTTTTGAAATGATTATTGTAGGGACTAAACACGCTGCAAGAATCCTCTTTAATGTTAGATGTCACCATTTTTAGTTTTAAATCAAAGGTGATTTTCCTTCATGATTCTTTTTACCTGTTCTATTCTAATATTTAATCTCCTTCAGATGATTCTGTTATCTGGGTCTGAGAAAAAATATAAATATATAATTTTGCTAATCATTGCTACGTGTTCTGCTATTTCTCAGTGCAATCTGGAATGTGGAGGTCAAACTAGGAGCTAAGACATTGTGAAGGTTAGCAAACTCCCTCCACATCCCCTTGCTTTTGATCAATTTAAAAAAGTTAAGGCATCACAATTAAGACTTAAAGTCATCATTACTTACAACAATGCAGTTCTCTGCTGTAGATACATGCACTCCATTTGCCTTTGATTCTCTACCAATTAGAGAAGATTTCTTCCTGGAGGCATAAAGTACAAGATCACATTTAAGAATGAGGTAAATCGCAACAAATGATGACATGAACTATTGTGTATGTATATAAATGCTCACTTTCTTAAAAAAAATACTAAGGAAGTGGATTACTTGGTCTGGAGCAGTTAAAACTAAGGAATAATGTCACTCTTGGCTTTCTTGAGAAAAGGATCTTGACATGTAAGTGAAGAAAGACGTAGGTAGGATCTTATTACATCATTAGACAGATCTACCGCCAAAGGGGGCAACCTCAAGGAGTCAAATTTTAGCTGTATATGAGGAAGAACTTTCTAATACCTATAACTATGCAATCATGGAATGCCCTGTTTGGGAAAATAGTGAGGCCCTGCAGGAGTGTTCCTTTGTGAACAAAACAAAACACACATTTTTGTGGCTCAAGCATTTTCTGAATGCCATATTTGGAAGGATTCTGGATAAAGAAATGTGAATATGAATAGGCCAAAAGTAACCATCCAAACAAATCACCTGATATTTATATTATGGAGTAACATTTTTTCAAGAGAAAAAGAATGTCATTAATTAAGACTCTTTGTGCTTTATAATTCGTGACAATTCAAATATAATTTTGTCTATTGTCTACATCTCTACAGTTTACTTTCCTATCATCTACAAAAAATAGACTGATTAAACAAATTAATAATGTAAATAAAAGTGAAGGTAGGAGGTGTTCAAATTTACTTAAGTGAACAAGTTGTTTTCAAACACATCTACAACTACCTAACTGCATACAGTGTGTTAATTATGAATGACTCTATCTATTCATTCAACCAGGTCAAGCAGAATGTTTATTTGGAACAGCTTAGTAGCCTGCTTACTATTATTTTATATACTGAAAACATTAAAACTGTATTTCTCTTAAAACATTCCTAGATTCTGATTTTTCATAGTCATACTGACCATCTCATAGTTATTTAATAGTAGAAAAATAATACTCTAAAAAAATACCTGCATAATGATACATACCTCTTCTGTAATATTATTTTCTTTTATAAAAATTGTGCCAGAAAAAAAAAAGCTGACTCACCTAAACACATATTTAAGTAGTTCTAATTGTGCTATCCTTGTAGTAGGAATACAAAATAAGTTATTAACCAACTTCATCAAAATCTAAAATAAGTCTAAATCCTTTATGTGAGTGTGTATGCATGTGAGAGTTTGTGAGAGGTGTGTGTGTGTGTGTGTGTGTATCAGATTGTGTGTGGTGTGTGTGTACCTAACTGCAGGACTTGTTGCATTGTCATTCATTTACCAAATATTAAATTGAATGCCTTTGTACATCAGACACCTTCAAGGTTCATGGAATACTCCACCGAGAAAAAAATCAAACAAACATTCTTGCACTTACAGAACTTATCTTCTAGTTGGAGGAGACAGACAATAACCAGTAATCATAATTAATAGGTAAGTGCTTTGGAATACAGAAAAAGTAGAGCCAGACATGGGTTATCAGCAATGTTAAGAGTGTGGGTAGGGGGCACATTGCAATTTTAAAAAGTGTGGTCCACGTAGACTTCCTTGTAAAGGTGGCATTTGAACAAAGAAGGGGAAGTGGTGAGAAATTTCACCATGGGCATTTCTGGAGGAAGAGCAGTCCAGGCAGAAGAAAGAGGCAATGCAAAGACCCTCTATTCTCAAGACATAGCAAGGGGGCCAGTGTGGTGACACGAACAAGCGAAAGGAGAACAGGAGGACATGAGGTCAGAGGTAAGGAAGTGGGATTGTATAGGGCCTTGGAGGTGGTGGTAGGACTTGGGCTTTTCTCTGAGATAGACGGGTGAAGTGCCAAGCCACATGGTCTAGCAATTAGCACGTGAATGAGTGATAGTCATAATTAGTTATTATTATTATATATTCTGTAGAATTTCCAAGGCAGGATGATTACCCTATTTGACAGATGATTAAATGGAAATGCAAAAATTTTATAACTTGCCAGAAGTTAAAATGTCAGTGACAGGCAAGACTAAAGCCATAGCCTGACCTCCTACAATGAGCTTTTTTAGGTGGTGAGGTAAATACAGTTTCCACCCTTTTAAAAATATGACAAGTCATTGGTGTTAAAGAGCCAGTGAAATAAGAAGAGGCCTCATGGATGCCTGGAACTGCAGCTCAGGAAGCTACAACAGTTCAGATTCTGAGTGGGATGGGAGGCAAGAGGTTTCTGCAAAATGCTCACACACTTGTTTTCAGAGGAACACGAAAGGATCATTGTTAGAGTTGCCCCATTAAGGCTGTGCCTGCAACTATATCCTCACATTTTTGTATTTAGTTCCCTTGACACATTGTTATGGCTGAGGCCTAACTAACTTATTACGTCTATAAAGTAATTTTGAGCTCAGAGTAGACCCAAGCACAGTGTCAGCTCATCCTCACTCCTTTATGGCTTGTTCCATCCACAGCCATCAAAGGATACCTTTCCAAGGGTCTGTATCCCTACAGAGCAGATGTTCCCTCAAGAACACTCACTCCCAGTTGACCTTTCTCAAATAACCTTGCTCCTTGGACCTGAAAGGGAGCTTGAGACCCTCACTGCACATGTGATAAACCCAAGCATGTCCACTCTGCCATATCATATCTGTCATGACACTAGTTCTGAAATCACACAGAGGCCACTGCAGGGGGGCAATTCTCTCTGAGATGGCATCCACAAAGAAATGGGACTCCTCATCAACCAGCTGGAGTCAATGCCAGTGAACTCCTCTGACCACAGCTGCTGCCAGCCTTAAAAATCATTTTCTGTTCTTCTTCTATGTTGGCAAATAACCCAGTTATCCCTTTCTTGCATTCTGATACCCCACCTAACAGCGTCAAATTAGTTGGCTCTTGCTAAGTCTTCTAAGTAATAAATTATTCTTTGCCACTTGCTTTCATAGTCTTTTAAGAGGCCCATAGGGGCAGGCAAGTCAGAAAATAAGAATTGTTTAACAAATGCTGGCAAATCACCCTCCCCTTGATTAGAGGAAAAGATCTACAGGCTGTTCAAAGAACCTCCCTCTGGTTAATAGAGTACTGACCTGTGGTCCAAATCAATGTTGGTGGTTTTTGGAGAAGTGGGATAGAGTGGTGAAGCACGTCTCTTTCTAAATAAATAGCACTTGTTTCCCTTCTATATACACTGGCATGTCTCCCTTCCTAGTTATCTGCAGAGATCCTGACCTAGGGTTTTTCATTCTATTGCACTCACTGTTGCCACCTGCTGGTGACATATCATGATTGAAGTAGAGGGCACGGTGGTGGGGGTGTTCTCATGGGAAGCACAAATTGCAAACTTAAGGCCAAATCAAAAGTCTGCATTGCCTGGGGACACCATCTTCCTCGAGACAGGAAAAGAACAGTCCAGAAAGCAAAAGGGAAAGATCCTATTCACACTCAACTTTCAAGAAGTCCTGGTATGTTTCATACCAGAAACATATTATTATCCTATTATTTCACTAATACAAGAGATTCTAACTGCCATTATCTTTCTCCCTACGGGGTATGTTGGATGTGCTTCCTCCTGACCACTGGAGATACACCATATGTATTAATTTAGTATCTTGAAGACTAAAATTTTTCAATGTAATGGAACTTGACCTCAAATGGAAGATTGCTTTTAGTTTTCTCTAAGCAAACTCTCAAGGCAAAAGATAACCTCTTCTGTCTGTTTCCAAGGATCCTAGGGGTGACAAGGTTCCGGCATACCACACCATTTACAAAAGAGCCCTCAAAACTGTACGTACCGTGGCCGGCCCGGTGGTGCAAGCGGTTAAGTGCACACGCTCCGCTGCGGCGGCCTGGGGTTCACCGGTTTGGATCCTGGGCACGCACCAATGCACCACTTGTCAAGCCATGCTGTGGTGGCGTCCCATATAAAGTAGAGGAAGATGGGCATGGATGTTGGCCCAGGGCCAGTCTTCCTCAGCAAAAAAAGAGGAGGATTGGCAGATGTTAGCTCAGGGCCGATCTTCCTCACAAACAAACAAACAAAAAAAAAACTGTACGTACCAACACTCCTGGAAAAACTCAGGGTAAGCAAGTTGTTTGAAGTAAAGCAAATCTATTTTTTAAAGGCCCATACCGGGCTGTAGTTTGCTATGGAATATGAAATGGAAGTACCTTGTCCTTGATTTCTCCACACTCATAAAGAGCCAATACGATGGTACATGTTTCCTTGGAAATTCAGAAACATTGGAAGCCACCATGCATAGCTATACATGTATAACTTGTAAATTTATGGTCATACAACAGGAAGGTTTCAAATGAAAGTATACCAAGTGTCAGGAAGTTAAAGAGTTAAGGTCCCATAGCAATCTTTACACACACCCACAGTGCACAAATGCCACATCATAAAGAGGTTTAAAAGGTTTCTTCAGTAGGAATGTCCAGTATTGAACAGGCCCAGCATGGACAGCTTAACACTTATATGTATTTTGAGTTTTAATTTGTAAAGTGAGCAGTGTTTTAATACAGATATTCGTTTTTCATTCCCTGGTCAATGTTCACGATAACAACAGCAATTTTGAGTGGCCCACGGCCATGCCCTGCACCCTTCTCTTCTCTATACCCTCACTCTAGGTTACCTCATCCAGTTCCACAGCCCTTAAGCCCTTAAATCCATCTGTATTCTAGATATTCTTAAATTTATTTCTCAATATTTGATTTCTCTCCAGAACTCCAGATTCATAGCCCATTGCCCACCTGAGAAATAATTAGCATCTCAAACATAACACACCCCAAAGTGAAACTCTTGATTATGTTACCCAAAACTGCTCTTCTCTAAATTTCCTCATCTCAGTAAATGGCACTAAAATCTCCCCAGTTGCTCAAGTGAAAAATCTGGGGGTTAACTTCGCTCAGACTCTTTTCTCTCATTCCTTATACATAACCTGTCAGGAAATTCTTGCTGAATCCATAGGCATCACATTCTCTAAAATTCTAATTCTCTCCAAATCCACTGATACTACCTATATTAGTCATCTTTTTCGGCTCAATAAATGATTCCAGAACACAGCACTGTAAAACAAAAGGCATTTATTATCTCACACAGTTTCTGAGGGTCAGGAAACTGGGAGAGACTTTGCTGGGTGGTTCTGGCTCAGGGTCTCTCATAACATTGCAAACTGACAGCCAGGGCTGCAGTCATGTCAACTGGAGAAGGATTCGCTTCTAGGTCACGCAGGTAGTTGTTGGCATGCCTCAGTTCCTTGCTGCCTGCTGGCTGGATGTTTCAGTTTCTTGCTGCATGGGCTTCTCCTTACAGTAGCTCATAAAATGGTAGCTTGTTTCTCCTAGAGTGAGAGATCCAAGAAAGAGAGAGACCAAGATGGAAGCCACAGTCTTTTATAACCTAACCTCAGAAGCAGCAGAACATCACTTCTGCTATATTCTATTAGTCACATTGACCAACCATGGTAAAATGTGGGAGGTTACTACACAAGGGTATAAACACCCGGAGGAGGGAATCATGGGGCGCAAATGTGGAGGCTGGCTATCATATCATCCTAGCCCAAGCCTCTATCTTCAGTTGCCTAGGAGCCTGAAATATTCTCCTAATCCATCTCCCTGCTTTCCTCTTGCCATCTCCATTCACTATCCACTCAGAAGCCAGAAGTATCTTTTTGAAAACATAAACCATACCTTGTCATTCTTGTACTTAAAACCCTCCAATGGCTTCCCATTTTACTTAGGGTAAGATCCAAACTCTTAACCTGGCCCTGCCTACCTGTCTGCCTCATTTCCCACAACACCCAGCCACCATGGATATATTCCTGTTCTCCAACATACCACGTTGGGTTCCTCTTCCTTGGGGGGATTCAGATCACTGCTTAAATGTCACTTCCAGAAAAGACAGCCCACAGTACCCTATCTAAAGTAGTCATTCAGACACACCCCTCAACTGTCATCTCTGCCCCCGGCCCCCCACACAAACACAAGTACACTTCCTACCTGCTCAAAGAATTCTGATTTCGTGTTCAAGAGGAGGCAAAGAGATCCTGATCTTAGGGAATGCAGGCTCTTCTCATCTACAGGTAATGACTCATGATTTCTCTATAGCAGGCATGGTAACCCTTTCCCTTCAGTGATGAAGCAAAAGGGTCTAGAAATGTCATGTAGTCCTATACTAACCAATGAGAGGTGAGAGGATGTCTATTGGAAGCTTCCCTTCTAAGATAAAAGGAGAAAGCCTGGTGAGGACAGCATCTTTTTCTCAGACCACTACTTTTCTCAATGTGACTACCAGGAGGATGTAATAACATAGTGACCATCTTGTCACTATAAGATAAGCAGCATGATAATGAAAACCCAAAACACTAAAAATGGTAAAATAGGAAGATACAAAAAGCTCAGGACTCTGATCTTTGAACCACTACACTAGTCCTGGTCTATCAATCTCTAGACTCCTTGGCATGTAAAATAATTACATATCCTTATCATTTAAGACCCTGCTGGTCATATCTTTCTGTTACATGCAGCTGAAGGCATTCCTAATTGATAAATTCGTTCACAAAGAACCTTCCTGCTAAGTGAAGATGATTCACTCATTAAAAATCTTAGCCTCTATAATGTAGTGTGCACTTAAAAATACCTGATGACAAAGAACCAACAGAATTACTGAGGCCTATAATTTTCTTGCTAAACTTTCGTGAAGCTCTTAAGTAGTAACCAAGGAAAGCTGAAGTATAAAAGTGACTTGTTTTATAAGCATTTCCATGGAAAAGCTTGCTTTAACAAACTTAAGAATAATAAAAATTAATCTTTAATGAGCCTGACTACTACTGAGAAACAGTAGTGTTTTACCTCAATGATCTGAGCTTGTGAACCATCTGACCTAATGAGAGAGCCAGTATTATTAACCCCATTTCACGGATGAGGAAACTGAGGCTCTGAGAGGTGAATTTGCCCAAGGCCATTCAGCTTCCAAGAAAGAGCTGAAATTTGAACCCAGGTCCACTGACCTGGTATGCACAAACTTATCTCCAGCACCACACTCCAGCTTCCAGCAGGGATGCTCAGCCCATCATCAAGTCCCTTCTTTCCTTTCTCTTTTGATCCACAGAGTCAGTATCTTAGAACGTGTCTCACCTGAGTGACCTGTACATCCACACCTAAGATACAGCTCACCTCTTGGCCATCTTTTGGTATCTGTATCTTAAAGTGTGCACATTGGAGAAAATTTAGACACAGTTGCTGTTACTCACCAGAAGGAATGTTTTTAAACCTTCTGAAGCTTATTAAATACCTGGCATGACAAGGAAAAAGGCTTCTGCCTTGAAGATGGAATTTAATGCTACAGCTGTTCAGTTTGTGACAGCTTTTCCTAAGCCCTGCCATTTGCCTTGGTCAATATTCAATTTTACCATAATCACTTGCCCATTTAATGGGCCTCCCTATTTGTACCCTTCCCCCATGCACCTCTGACTCCTCTCCCCGTAACAGCCAGAGTAATCGTTCTCAAATGTAAGTCAGATTATGTCACTCCTCTGCCGAAATCATCTCATGGTTTCACATGTCAGTCAGGGTAAAAGCTGAAGTCCCTACAATGGCTGACCAGGTCCTCTAAAATACTGCCCCTTTTTGCACTCTGACCTCATTGCCGGTCTTCTCTTTGCTGGCTTCTCTTTGGCCTGCTCACTGTTCCTCAAACAAGCTAAGCACTCTTCCACCTCAGGGCTTTTGCATATGCTGTTCCCTCTGCTTGAAAAGCTGTTCCTCCAGCAATCTTGATCCCTCAGTCCTCTACTCAAATGTTTTATTATCAATGAGACCTTTATTGCACACCGTATATAAACTAGCAACACTTCTACTCCAACACACACACACACCTCTTCCCTTTCTGGTTTTTTTTTTCCCAAAACACATATTACAACCTCATAAAATATAAAATTTATTTACCTACTTGTTTATTGACTGTCTTCCTCCCATTGTCATATAAGCTCCTCAAAAACAGGGACTTTGTTTTGTTTAATGTGTTTCCAGAATTGAAGCATGCTTGTCATGCAATAGGTGCTCAAATGAATATTTGTCAAATGAACAAATGAATGAATGAATGGACAGACAAATTTATCTTGGGTAATGAAGTCACATCACTTCACTGTGACTTAGCTTCCTCATCCATGAAACAAAAGAGCAAAGATTAGAGGATCTCCACGTTTCCTCCTTGCTCTCTTAAACCACATAAACCAAAATGCAGGCCTGCCTCCAGCTTGAGAACCAGGGGGCTGAGCATCGGCCCAGAGCCAAGAATGGGTACTTTCTCTCAGCCTTCTAACCTTTGGCTTCCTGGGTGGCCCTGGGCAAGTCACTAAACTCTGTTCTTTAAGTTCTCCATTTATAAAACAAGGCTTACATTTACCTACCACATTGGGGAGTTGGGAGCATTAATTAATGCTTGTAAAGTGCCCTGGTATTTCTCAATTAAAAGATTCAATTAGAGTAAACTGTTATTATTAGGTAAATGAAAATGAAATAAGACTATTCTAGGCACTATAATTCATATACGAAGTGCGACTTTAAAAAATAAGAAGAAACCAACACCTACTTTCTAAAACAATCCACAAAATGTTCAACTCAAAAGACAGTTTTCCCAAAATTTTAGTTGTCTAAGAAGAAATTCCATTTCAAAGAAGTAACATGCCAACTTTTACTAACCTAGAATGTTCCCTGGTGGTCAAATCCAGTTCAATATATGTGACTAAGATTACATTTCAAAATTTACCATTAAAGAAAATGTAATATATTTTAGTACATTGCCTACTTTACATATCTTATCCTTAAAGACCAAAAGGAAAATAAATATTGTAAAGCACAAAATATTTCAAAGAAAAATGTTATTACAGTTGCTCAGTTGTTTGTGAAGACATCCAGGATTATTCAAGAAAAAGAGAACACCAAGAGCTATATTTTGAAATACCAGCACTATGAAACAGAGCCAGAGCTCTACTAACTGGGTAACTGTAGGCATGAGGTTCTTTTTATTTAAAGAGCTTTATCAAACTTCAAATCATTTTTAATTCACCCTGTCCAAAGAGAAAGCTTGCCCACATCTTAGCTGCATTTTAAGCAAAATTTTTATTCATTTGAACTCCCCTAGTACTACCTATGAAAGTGAATGTCAGAGCATTGCATCTCCTTCCTTCACTCCTTCCTTCTAAGCTAACTTCTTTCCTTCCCTCTCTCCTTTTCCTTTTTTCCTTTTCTCATGGTCATGAAGGTCCTCAAAATGGATCTACTCTCCCTGTCCACTACAGGAAACCTGGGAGACTGCATCTTTCGTAAAGACCCAGTTGGCCTCCTAGGATGTTGGGGTTGATTGGTGATGCCCAGGGAAGACTAACACTGGGAGTCAGAACACCTCTGTGGGGACAGTTGTGAATGCGGCAGATGTGGGGTTTGGAGGAGAAGGGCCCCTCAAAGGTTTATAGACTCAAAAGGCAGGGAATGGCGACTGAGTGTGAAGCTAAGCTAATTCACTTACATTTTCTTTAGACTTCACCCCCAAATCTCCAATTTACCCATTCTATTGAGTTGCTAAAGATAACACGTGAGGGATTTTCTAAGTAGTAAAAACCTATGTAAACCTTCAAAATTATTATTATCTACTACACCTGCTTTTTGGGAAATGGACTTCTTTGGTAACCAAGTTAATATTATGGTTTCTCTTCCCAGAAGATGCACATAAACATAGAATTTTATATATGATTTTCAGGATTTGGGATATCTCCAAGATTCATGAATGCCAGACACTGTGGCCAAAGCGAACCAGATTAGGAAAACCAAGGAGGTCTACAGAAGGTTCTAGTGGTACCATAAATTCCCTGTGTTACAAGAAAATTTTCCATAGACAATTTACTTATCTAGTAGGCTTTTATTCAGTGATTCACGAATCCAGCAGCATCCAATCTAGCACATAGAAAGGAGCTCCAAAGAGCTACACAAGGCGAATGATTTTTTATAGAACAAAGTGAGTGGGATCAAGGAAGTTATACTGGGCATCTGCTGATTGGTTAAAGCAGGGTTACTTCCCTCAGATGGAGCAAAGAGAAGTCTTGGAACCAGGTCAGGTAACTTGTGCTGAGCAGTCAAGTGCTGACTGGTTGACCTATGCCTTCCTTTTCTGGAAGAGCCAAGCATAGAAACTTAATTTAAGTTTTGGTTTGCTGACATAAGGCTTAGCATGAGCAACTCCATCTTGGGCCTAATCTGGTTACTTTACCAAAACTGGGGACATTTTTCTGAGGGAGTTTCCTTAGCTTCCATCACGCTATCAAGGAGATCTATAATCCACTTAAAGTTAAGAACATCTGAACCAGGGCTCCTTGAAACACTAATTTTGCTCCCCCGTGCAGAGTCTGAATTTCTCAAGAAGAGGAGTATATCTTCATCATCTTTTTATTACGCTTGGTACATAGAGTGTTTAATATAGATTTATAGAATGAATAACAAATTCAACTAACCAAGCAAAAGCCAAGATGGTTCACTAGAACAGTTGTTGGCACAAAAATAGAAGAAAGAGAAACATCAAGCAGAGACATAGAAAGCTATATACAGTCATCCCTCTGTATCTGCGGGGCACTGGTTCCAGGACCCCCGCAGATACCAAAATCTGGAGATACTCAAGTCCCCTAGTCGGCCCTCCCTCCGTATCCGCAGGTTCCGTATCTCTGGACTCAACCAACCTCGGGTCTTGTTTACATGGTTGGTTGACTCCACAGATGCAGAACCAGAAGATACTGAGGGCCAAGTGGACACGCAGACAATCCTTCATTTTATTCCCCAGATACTTCCAGATATTTCTCAGAGTAGGTACTTAAGTCCTGTGAGGTATATTTTAGACCATCAGCTTCATAATCAACATTTCCATGTTAACAAGTGTTATATAGGTCATGGCAGCTTCTCAAACTTTAATGTGTGTACAATTCACCCAAGGCTCTTTTAAAAACGGTTCTGATTCAGCAGGTTGGGATGAGGGCCTGAGGTATGCATTTTAAACAAGCTCCCAGGTGATGCTGATGTTACGAACTTGCAGATCACACTTAGAGGAGCAGACATAGGAACAGAGAAAGTGGATGTTAAGGCTTCTATTCTCTACGCACCCATTCACTACCTTTGGGACCAGGATATAACGGCCACTTAATGGATGGATTTAAGATAAGAAAAAGGTCCATAACAGGGTAACTGAATAGACTCTCATGCAGAAATACCAACAACCTCCTCTCCAATCCCGTTGAGAGCAATATTAGATTAAATGTAAAGTGAGACATTGATTGGATTTTCCAGTCTCCACCTAATTATATGGGTGTAGAATAAGCAAAGACATTTCACCTGTATTTAGGTTTTTACTGACCAGAAACACAAAGGTTATTTACTTAAAACATTTTATCAAACTGTCCAATCTGATCAGATTTTCAGGGAAGGTAAAAGTTCTTACCCAAAACAAGAATTTCAGGGCAGAATTTTATATACATTATTTAACAATGAGTTGCCCTTCTTTTTTTCTTTTAGCCCTGGGCCATTTAGCCCCGTCTTCTCACCCCAGGAAAATTACTAGGTGAGGTTCTATTACCCTCAACTTTCTCTTTATGGTTTTTCAATGCTCCTGGAAAACATTTACCAAGGGAAGGTACTCATTTTCATCTTATGTACTTGTAACTCCCTACATTAACTTTTCAAAGTTCTTGAAAGGGCAGATTTAGAGTTTCATACTCTTGCTTCAAGTACACTTGTTAATGGGCATCAATAAAACCAGCGTTTCAGGGGTTTTCTTCTACTCGCAGGATCTTTTATTGAAAATAAATTCCAAAGGTTCTCCTTCCTCTTCAGCTGTGGTGAATTACTTTTCTATTTTACTTTAAATTGACAACAGTTTATTTCAAGTGAAAGAAAAATTTTAATTTTCCTATTGACAGTGTTAGCCCAATGTCCTTCTTACATATTGACCCATTTTCTTCCAAAGGAGGTTTGGAATGGAATGTTTGAGAAGGAAGATAGAATGACAATGTAGCAGAAAGGAAAGAGGAATAGACAGTTAGAAATTCTAAGATCTGGTCCCAGCCCTACTTGGAAGCAGTCACACATACATGGGTAGAAAGCAGCTACCCCATGAGTCTCTGTAAATGGTGATAGCAGTTTTGCATTAACATGAACTCTGGATGAAACCTTGGTTTTAGCTCCTACTCTGGCCCCTGAGACTAAGATAATTTATTTCTCCTCTGTAACTTTAGTTTGTTCCCTTAAAGACGGAATGTGCTACTTGGTCTCTATTGATGATTACAGTTCTAAATGTTGCTTATATTGGAACCTGCCTGGGGGCGCTTAGAGAATCCAGATCAGCAGACCAACTCAATGCTCAGTGGGTGCCTTCCCATAACAAAGGTGTGGAGAGCTTTAGTTTCGCTACCCAATTTTATCAATTATTAGCTGTAGCTGACAGTGCTGCTGATAAATTGTGCAACACAAGTTTCAATGCCTTTTTGACAGTTATAGAAAATTTAAAACAAACAAATAAAACACTTGCATCTAGCTTAAATTGAGTTTGCATAAACGTAGAGGGCAAAGACAGATTATTCAGAATTTATACAGATGCTTTATCTCTGGCACACCATGTTAGAGGTCTGTTGTTGTTTTTCTCTGCAGCCAAATGTAAATGCCTGGTAGCAGCACATCAAGGATGAAACACTACCATCTTGATGTAATTGTCTAACTTGTGTTCATTGTGTCTCAAAAAAAAAAAAAAAGAGGTATCCTTACTTATAAGAAAAACTATAAGATAAACCAACAGTAATAAAATGATGCTCATAGTTTTTCACGATTTGTTTTAGTGCAAAAAAATATTTATTCAATTCCTGATAAATCTATCAGAAGGACTCTGATCCGTACTCTCTTTAATAAAGATTAGTCTGATGTTGACACAAACCAAATGAGTATTTTGTTTTCACAGAACTCCCTCAAATTCCAAATGATCAAATTTGTTTTTAAGCTATAACCCAAGTTCATAGCTTGGTAGACTGAAGAGGAATTAACAGAAACAAACGAAAAAAAAAATCAGACCATGCATAAATCTAAGGAAAAGAAAAAAAACTCCTAATCTAAATGTAAGTAAAACTTGTTATTTTGATGAGAAAACCACTTAACATAATAAAGATAAGCCTCAACATTGTGACTTTTTGTTTCAATATCTGAAGACATATTTTTTCTCTTTTTGCTTTTCCAGTAGCTAAAACCACATATTGCTACGCTCTAACTGTAATGGAGGAAGCTTTTCAACAAGTCTCTTTCTACAGTGCTTAACTTATTATCCTGTTACAGTATATTGGGCACAAGGGGGCACTGAAGGAGTGAATAATTCCATCTACCATACTGGAACTGTGACACCTAAGTGTTCACCTTTCACTCTGCCACAGTGTAGAAGCTGCTTTCTTTCTTACTTGCCTTTCTTTTCTTTCTTTTTTCTTTTTTAATCCCTAGAAGGAGTATGTCCAGCTATTCTGGTCACATGAGGGAAAATTCATCCAGCCCATGTACAACACCATCTTGAATGGCCTTTTCTAGGAGTATACATGTCATATCATCATGAAACAGCATCAAGTTTCACTAAAATGCCAAACATTTGTGGCAAGAGTCTACCAGTTCCCTACTCCATATTCGTAACATCCTTTCTTCTTACTAACGAAATCCCTATGTTGGAGGCAGCTACAAACTACATTTCCCAGACTCCCTAGATCAGTGTGAATAATGAGATGCAAGGGGAAGTCGTCACTGTGTGAGACAGCTGGGAGAGTTATCCATAGGGGGCTTGCTGAATTGGTAGGAGTCCTTTTCCCCTTCCTCCTTCTTCCTGCCTAGAGAATGAATGCCATAGCTGGCACTTCAGCAGCCATCTTTCAATTCTAAAAAGATGGCAGAACAAAGAAAGGTTAAGCTACAACTTTGGTAGGGCTATGGAATTTCCACTTCATCCCTGCACTGCCTCCTTCCAAACTTCACGTTATGTAGAAGAAAAAAATTCTTATCTGGTTTAACGCTCTATGATTTAGATCTCTGAAGCTTTAAAATAAAAGTATTTGAAAACTGCAATTTCCAAATTATACATCCTGAAAGTAAAATGGTTAGCAACGGAGATTCTTTAATTATATCTAGGCAAGGGAATTGGACCCAAGGAAATATTTCACTGAGCTTTCATCCAGTCCCATGAAAGATAACGCATGATTGTGAACAAAAGTCATGAGCTTAAATGTATATTTAAACATTCTTTTAATTTAATTGGACAAATATAAAATATCAACTAGTATTCCCTACAGGAAAGTCTTGCACCGATCACAATAAATTCCAATGCTCCTCAAAATCACTGCTGTTTCATCTACAAAGGCAACTGCCCCTGTTATGTCACCCACTGGACTTCCACACTGGACACTCCACTGGGAAGAGCCACAGCATCAGCGCAACACTTGGTCCATCTCCATTGCTCACTGTAATGGGCAGGCAGCTGCATTTTTAACAATTTCCTCTCAGCACCCTGGTCAGCGGCCTCACCCTGAACTCTCACGGCTCCCAACACCCTCAGCTCTCACCTCACCCTCACAAGGGACCCAGTCTCCAATCCCTCTGGTAAAAGAAGCCTAAAGAAGCCAAATATCCAAAAGCAGCTCCTTCTAGAGAAATACCCTGGGCTTCTCAGTCTATTTTGCCCATGAAAGAATTGTTTATTTTTATCACATAGGTTAATCGAAATTTTAAATTTCCTACTATTTGTACTATTATTTCCCACATTATCTCAGTAAGTGGAAAATTCAATCCAGAATTTTTTTTAAATGAGTGTAAATATTTAAAAACTGTGAATCTTTGAATTATCAAAGTTTGATGATGTGCTTTTAGAGAGTCCAAAGGACATTGTTATTGCAAAATATTAGTCACTGTTTTACAGAATAAAGGAGGATGACACTCTAATTATTAGATGAGCTCCAATGGAATGCCCTATTCTATAGGAAAATAACAATGCTTAGGATTATAGGCCATAATATTTTGATACAGAGTTTGCATCATTAAAATAATTCATCTTTGGGGCCGGCCTGGTGGCGCAAGTGGTTAAGTGCACGCGATCCGCTGCGGCGGCCCGGGGTTAGCCAGTTTGGACCCTGGGCGTGCACCAACACACCGCTTGTTGAGCCATGCTGTGGCGGCATCCCATATAAAGTGGAGGAAGATGGGCATGGATGTTAGCCCAGGGCCAGTCTTCCTCAGCAAAAAGAGGAAGATTGGCAGATGTTAGCTCAGGGCCGATCTTCCTCACAAAAAAAAAAAAATTCATCTTTAACTCCCAAATACCTTGATATATTGAAAGAAAATCACATGGCTTATGGGAAATAAATCATATCCTACTCGGGTTTCTTTAAATGGATAGTGGATTTATATTCTCTAACTCAGCTGATTCCAGGGACAAAATCTTTTAAATTGCAGAGTTTAAATTAAACACAAAGAACTGGTTTTTAATTGAAAAGATAATTAAATACTGAGCAGGCTCTATTAAATAAGGTTATAAAATTTTAGGTTGGGGGGAGCTCTTTTAAAGTAAAAGTGACAGCCATCAGTCATAAAAGACAGCCAACCAGGAGCTGACTTCCTCACTAGAGATGCTTCCACCTGTCTTTGTTTAGTCTTCTAAGTCTGCAACTCTGACCTCAAACCTTGATATGAACAGTTTCAGCATTGCTTGTTTTTAATGTTAAACTGAAAATATACATGTATATATTACAAAGAGTAACATAAATATTTTCACATTAAAAGTCTTTTGTACATCTGCTCCAACGAGCTTAAACATCTATTCGTTGAAGAAATTTATTAACATAAACTTTGTTTTTCCCCCAACACTTTGTTTTCAGGTTAAGAAAATGGAATAAAAGCATTTTCAGCTATCAGCACAAAAAGGCAGAGGTGAAAGCACATGTCATGACGACTCTTTTCTCAGTTCTCAATACTTACTCCATTATACTCTGGCTACTCAGCATATAGTCTGCAGACCAACAACAAGAGCATGACTTGGGCACCTGGAAATGCAGTATCTCGGGTCCCACCTCAGACCTACTAAATTTACGTGATCCCCCAGGGCATCATTAGAGTCAGTGAAGCTTGATAAGCACTGCTTTAGCCTACAATACCACCTAATTGAATCCTCACTTCTTTCTAGAGGTTGGATGATAATGCAGTCAGAATGTCTTACCTATCCAAGTACAAATGTCACAAAAATGCAAGTGAATGCCAGACGCATAAGTTTACACCACTAATTTAACTCAGGTGCTGACTTTAAAACCTCACTCTGTAAGATGAAGCTCTACCGTTTCTCCTAATCCTCATGAGCAAGCAGTCAACTAATATAAATTAATATTGGAGATGCTTAATATTAAAACAGAAAGAAGTAAATCAGTAGACAAGAAGAACACATTCACCTTCTCCATCCATTCCTTTTTCACCACTAGGGATGTGTTAGAACACAGATGGTCTGGCTGCCCATTTGTCTGCATAAAGCTTCTTCTTTAATTTCTTCTTTTGGTCTGGCTTTGTTGTTCTTTAATTTTAGCTTTAATAAGGATTACTGTTATATTAAACACACATGAACACATATTCTTGAGGAATGATGTAAGAGATTTTGAATGGCCATTTTTACCATTCTCTGTTTTTACTTTAAATACAAACTTGAAAACCTATTCCCATGTAAGCTGTTATCCACTTACATTTTTGGAAAACTGTATAAATACCATTAGGTTCACCAGTGCTTCCTTATTCCATGTCTTGTCTTAGATTGATCTGTGTCACTAAGCAATAGTCAGAAATATTTAAGCAATAATTAAGCTCCATCCCCTAATGCATAATAAATTAATCACATAACTCAAGTACAGAAGGAAAGTGAGTATGAATGTTTAAATAGCTTTTATCTGAGCTGGAGAGGAGGTGGAGATGTTGAGGAAGAAAGACAGAATAAGAAGGAACTGGTGTGAGAAAGGAAATATCAATGGAATGTTAAAATTGCAAATGAAACCCACAAAAGTCAGGAAATTCAAGAGTTAAGGCTCCCACTGCTCCCTTAATTCTGCTCCTGGTGTTGGGCAAAGGCATTGTGTTATGTATCTTTCATTACCAGATCCCATAACACCTAGCAACAGAGACCATTTAGGATGGTGATGAAGAAGCATATGGCTCCTTATGAAATGAGCTTTAAATACAACGAAAGGTTAACAACTAGTATAACAAGGTACTTTTCCTATAAAAGTTTAATGTTAATTATAAAATCGGATAACATTGTTATGGCGTGAAATATGAAATACACAAAGCAGCACTCCCCTGGGGCACAGCTGATGTGCACTGTGTTCACAATGTAATTTTCCCACTTTCAGAGTATAGAAGTGGAAATAATTCTTTCTCCCTGGAAAACATATGAAAATTAGCTAATGAAGCACAATTTCAGAATCTCTATTTTCCTTTACATCAGAGGAATAAATTTCAGAGGCTGCAAACTATAGTTAACAATATACTAACAAACCAAGGTGGGGCAGGAGATGGGGAATAACAAATAATTCCTCCCTCTCCCCCCAAAAAACATCTCTGGCTGATTTTGGAAAGCTGTGTAAAGCATTAATCTCCCTTCAGATTTATCTTCCTACTGGTGTTTATTCTTGACAAATCAATGCCTCTCTGAACATATTCAACCAGAAAAGTATCCCAGGAGTGTGTCCACTTGGAGATTAAAACCAAAGCAGTGTAGGATAAAAATTTGCATAAATCATTTGTAAAATGCACCCCCACCCCCCAGGAAGATACATCAAACAGTGAGTGAACAGTGAAGACTGAACTCTGTAGATATATCAGTTTAGTGATTATTAAGGCATTGCAGAAGCTTCTGAAGAGTCAATTAACCCTTCCAGGATGGCTATATCATTTGTGGGGTCCAGTGCAAAATGAAAATATGGGGACCTCGTTAAAAAATTTATTAAAAATTTCAAGATGGTGACAGTCGAGCATTAAACCAAGCACAGGAACTTCTAAGCATGGGGCTCTGTGGGACTGCGTAAGTTGTACACCCTGACCTGTTCTTTGATTAAACCAACTTCTCCCCTCTGCCTTTCTTAAGGCACCTATCATTTTCTATTATTCTTAGTCGTTTGTGGCTCATCTTTAATTCACCCACTAGCCTGTAAATTGCTTGTAGGCAGGGACTCGGGAAAGAACATGGGCTCTGGAATCTGACAAACCTGCCTTTACCTTTCCAGTCTCCACCACTTATTAGTTGTCTGACTGACTAATGACTTAATTTCTCTGAGACTCAGTTTTGTCATCTGTAAAATGGGGATGATAGTAATACCTTCAGGACAGGGTTGCCGTAAGGATAAAATAAGATAATTCACAGTGTTTGGCTCATAGTGAGTACTTAAAAATAGTGGTTGTTCGTATTATTGCATCATAAGGCTGTTGTGAGGATTACAATGAGATAATGGAAAGAACTTCACAATGACCAAGGATATGGGGTTGGTTGAAAACAGTATAAGTTCATACAATGGTGTACTACATTGCTGAGGTGGATCTCTACATTTGCCTAGAGCATTCTATCACAGCACTACCTAAAGGATGGTGTACCACCTGGCAGCATCAGCAGCACGTGAGAGGTAGTCAGGAATGCAAATTCTCAGACCCCAGCCCAGACCTACTAAATCAGGAACTCTGAGGGTGGCATCTAGTCATCTGGGATGGATCAAGCCCTCCAGGTGATTTTGACATGTTCTCAAGTTCGAGAACCACTGATCTACTACATGAGTTGGGTCTGTGAGCTGATGAAGAAAGTCTTTTAAGCTGTATTTTTATTAAATTACAAAGTAAGGTGGAGAAGAGTTCCCAAATTGATTTCAAGACCAGAGATTTTCCAAAATTGAGGCCCATTTCTCCAACTTGGCAGATATTAACGAGGGTATTCCTCTGGCCAACACTGGGGGAATCACACTCACTCCTAAGACTGGTACCCATTTTGCTTTTGGGAAGAGGGACTCAAAGAGATTTTCCTTTTTGACTTTCTATACTGTTAGAATTTTTATAACCAAACATATATATACATATATGCATACATCTATACATATCCATGTGTGTGTGTGGATGTGTGTGTGTGTGTGTGTGTGTGTGTATATACATACATATATATATATATATTACTCTTGTCATGTGGTTCTTTAAAAATATACCTCTTGGCCCCTCTTGGGGCTGGCCCAGTGGCATAGCGGTTAAGCGCATGCGCTCTGCTTTGGCGGCCAAGTGTTCACAGGTTCGGATCCCGGGCATGCAACGACACAGCGCTTGTCAAGCCATGCTGTGGCGGCGTCCCATATAAAATAGAGGAAGGTGGGCATGGATGTTAGCCCAGGGCCAATCGTCCTCAGCAAAAAAGAGGAGGATTGGCATCGGATGTTAGCTCAGGGCTAATATCTCTCACAAAAAAAAAGAAAGAAAAAAATATACCTCTTTATTTTTTAACAAATATTTTAAAGTAAATAAGCACACATCCTAAATATGAAAAAAGTATGGCTCTGGTTAACCAGAATGAAGCCAGAATAAAAGGTGTTTGAAAGTCAGGCCAAGCGGTGAGGGCTGTTCTTCTAGAAGCAGAGAACCAGCCCTAATCTGTGAACTTTCAACCAATGGAGCTGAGCAATCCCTCCTTGCCTGGGGAAATCCTGACAGCAGGGCCTCTAATTTCATGAAATAAGGAAGGTTGACCTCGAAAACTGTTGGCAAGGAAATTACATAGGAGCCGGGGCGCTTCACACAATTCACTTTGGGTTTTCATTCTTTTAGGGTTGGTTTCCATGGAAATCTGTACCTGCCAGTTCCCTTCGGTCTCTAAGCCTGAGGACCTTGAGAAAACAGGGAAGAGAAAAGTGGGGACAATGCAGATTTTACAGGCTTCTTTCACTTAGCATTTTTGCTTATGGTGTTCTCAGAAGCCTAAGTGAGGCTGCAGAGAAATTCCATTTGTAATATCCCCTTTACTTACCACTTTCTTGCTTTCTGGAACCTTGAAAACATAAGATAGTAAGGCTTCAGAGCATAGTTATTTTGTGTACAGATATGAAATTCGGTCAAACGCCAGGAACAGCATTGTTTTCGGAATATTTTGATAACGATAAGAATCCTTTACATTTACAGTGAGAAATCCTTACCCAAAGAAGCCAGGGCCTTTTAAATCTTTAAAATTTGCCTTGAGCCAGAGAAGTAAGAGCACATATTTTTACTATTTTGAATCTAGAGTGTTAAAGTCACTAAGACAGGTGGTCACCAGCTGGGAAGCGGTGAGCTCAGCCAGGTGACCTCTGAAAGCCCCTTCTGGAGTAAGAATGTGTGACAGTTGTAGTTACAGACCAGAATCGTCTCTGCTGGCCCATATATGAAGCTCAGTCCTGATCAGCCACATGGATCTGTGCCCTCCCTCCCCTCCCACAAGAATTTAGGTTGAGAAAGGATTACATGAAGTTCTGTTCCCACTGGGAGGGCATAACAGGTCTTTCAGGGGTGTCAGTCAACAATGACTGAGCTCTGTTTGTGGATTTCTGCGGGGCCATAGGAAGGTGATAGTAAATAAACAGAAGAAATGAGTACCTAGAGAGGCTTACAACTGTAAGGAATAGACAGTATACGACGCACTTAACATTTTCAAATGGTGGGGCACTTGTGTTAATTTTTACTCAGTAAAATGAGCCTTGTTTCTGGGACACTATTTCAGAATTGCCCAAGAGGTTCAAGGCAAGGCTGGAATTTAAAAAAATTTTTGGTATAATATGTATTTTTTCTATTTGGTTTGCTTGCTTGTTGGTTGATTGGTTTTACCTAGAATATTTTTAGAGTTTTATTGAGGTATAACTCACAAACCATAAACTGCCCATTTTAATCCAATGAATTTTAGTAAATTTGTCGAGTTGTGCAACCATCACCACAATCCGGTGTTAGAACACTTCCATCACCCCAAAAAGATCCCTCAGGCCCATTTGCAGTCAGTCTCTACCCGAGACAACCACTGATCTGCTTTGTGTCCCTGCAGATTTCCCTTTACTGGGCATTTCATATAAAGAGAATCATACAACATATATTGTCTTTTGGTTCTGGCTTCTTTCATTTAGCATAATATTTTTTAAATTCATCCATGTTGTAGCATTTATCAGTAGTATTACTGCTTAATGGTATTCCATTACATGAATATATCACATTTTGTTTATCCATTCGATAGTGATGGGCACTTGGGTGGTTTCCACTTTTGGGCTATTATACATAAAGCTACTATAAATATTCACATAAAAGTCTTTGAGAGAACATATGTTTTCATTTCTCTTGGGTAGATACGTAGGAGTGGAATTACTGGGTTGTATGATTAATTTATGCTAAACTTTTAAGAAACGGTCAAATTGTTTTCCAAAGTTGCTGCACCAGTTTACATTCTCATCAGCAATATATGAGGGTTCCAGTTTATCTACATCCTTGTCAATATTTGCTATAGCCTGCTTTTTTTATTATAGCCTTTACAGTGGTATCTCATTGTGGTTTTAATTTGGATTTCATAAATAACTAATGATGGTGAACATCTTTTCATGTGCTTACCTGCTATTTGTATATTTTCTTGGTAAGATACCTACTTAACCTAAATACCTAATTTGTTTTTTGCTCTTAGCATTGCATTGTACGAGTTCTTTATAAGTTACGGATACAAATCCTTTATCAGATAAATGATTTGCAAATATTTTTATCCAGCTTGTGGCTTGTCTTTTCATTTTCTTAATGGTGTCTGTTAAGTGCAAAAGTTTTTAATTTAGATAAGTCCACTTTATGAAATTTTTATTTTATGGATCTTGATTTTGGTGTCATATCTAGGAAGTCTTTGCCTATCCCAAGGTCAAGAAGATTTTCTCTTATGTTTTCATCTAGAAGGTTTGTAGCATCTTACATTTAGATGGTGTGTTACATTAATTGATTTTCAAGTATTAAACCAACCTTGCTTTCCTAGGAAAAATGCTACTTGGTCATGGTGTATAATCCTTTATGTATGCTGCTGGATTTGGTTTGCTAATATTTTGGAACTTTACACATATATTCTCAGGGGATACTAGTCTATAGATTTCTCTTCTTGTGATGCCTTTGTCTGGCTTTAGCATCAGTAAAACTGGCCTCATAAAATGAATTCAAAACTGTTCCCTCCTCTATTTTCTGGAAGAGTTTGTAAAGGATTGGTAATATTTATTCTTTAAATATTTGATAGAATTCACCAGTGAAGCCATCTGGGTGTGGACTTTTCTATGTAGGAAGAGATTTAATTACTAATTCAATTTCTCTATTTGTTAGAGTTCTAGTTTGATTTTCTACTACTTCTTGAGTCAGTTTTGGTAATTTCTGTCTTTCTAGGATTTGTCCATTTCATCCAAGTTATCCAATTTGTTGATGTAAAATTCTTCATAATATTCCCTCATAAACCTTTTAGTTTATTCAGGGTTAGTACTAACATCTTCTCTTTCATTCCTGATTTCGTTTAAGTAGTGTGTTCTCTCTTTTTGTGACTCTAGCTAAATAATCCTCAGTTTTGTTGATTTCTTTAACTTTTTGCTTAATATTCTCTATTGCTTTCCTGTTTTCTATTTCAATGATGTCTACTTCCATCTTTATCAGTTATTCTGCTTGCTTTGCATTTAGTTTGCTGTTCTTTTCCTAGTTTCTTAAGGTAGAAGCCAAGGTTATTGATTTGAGATCTTTCTTTACTTCTAATATAAGTGTTTATAAAGTTTTAAATTTCCTTCTCAGCACAGGTGTGGCTGCATCCCACAAATTTTGATATGTTGTGTTTGGGTTTTAAAATATTTTCTAATTTCCATATGATTCTTTTCGACCTATGGATTATCTGAAAATGTGTTAATTCCCACATTGGGGATTTCCCTAAATTTATTTCTGTTGTTGATTTCTAATTTGTGTTGTGTTCAGAGAACATAATTTGTATGATTTCAATCCTTTTAAATTTACTGAGTCTTGTTTTATGGTTTATCATAGGGCCTACCCTGGAAAATGTTCCATGTGTGCTGTTTTTGCATGGAGTATTCTACAGATTGTTAGTTGAAGTTGGCTGATAGCGTTATTTAAGTCTTCTTTATGTTTACTCATTTTTTGTCATATAGAACACCATTTTGTAAATTATTGAAAGCATGGTATTGACGTTTCCAACTATTATCGTTGAGTGGTCCATTTCTCTTTTCAATTTTTGCTTTATGTATTTTCTGGATCTGTTATTGTTTGTACATTGATCAGTGCTATATCTTCCTGATTAGTTGGCCCTTTTACATTATAAAATGCCCCTCTTTGTCTCTAGCAATATATCTTGTCTTATTAAAGTCTATTTTTTTATGATATTAGTAGAGGTATTCCAACTCTCTTAAGGTAATTATTTGCATGGTATATCATTGTCATGCTTTTAATTTTAACTTATTTGGATCAAAAGTGTGTCTCTTATAGACAGCATATAGTTGGAGCTTAAAGTTTCATCCAGTGTGACAATCTATGCCTTTGATTAGAGTTTTTAATCCATTCACATTTAATGTAGTTATTGATATGGTTTGATTTACATCTGCCATTTTGCTTTTTGTTTTGTTTGTTTGACATCTCTTTTGTTCCTCTGTTCTTCCATTACTACTTTCTTTGGTGGTAAACAGATATTTTCTTATGTGCCATTTTAATTCCTTTGTTAGTTTTTTCTTAAATATTTTGGAGTTTTTTAAGTGGTTGGTTTAGGACTTGCACCATAGAGCTTAGCTTATTACAACCTACTTCAGATTAACACTAACTTAATTCTTGTAAAATATAAAAGCTAATTCCAGGGCCGGCCCCGTGGCTTGGCAGTTGCGTGCGTGCGCTCCGCTGCTGGCGGCCCGGGTTCAGATCCCGGACGCACACCGACGTACCGCTTCTCTGGCCATGCGTCCCACATACAGCAACTAGAAAGATGTGCAACTATGACATACAACTATCTACTGGGGCTTTGGGGGAAAAAAATAAATAAATAAATAAAATTTAAAAAAATAAAATAAAAGCTAATTCCAGTATAGCTCCATTTCTTCTTCCCTCCTTTCTGCTATTATTTTCATACATATTACAGCTTTATATGTTACAAGCTCAGTAATGCAGTTTTACAAGTATTGTTTTATGCAATCTTATATATTTTCAAGCAGTTAAGAGGAGAAAAGAGAAAAAAATATATTTATACAGTCTTATATATTTTCCTGTATATTTACCTTTTGCAATGTTCTTTATTTGTTCATGTGGATTCTAGTTACCATCTAGTATAATTTCCTTTCAGCCTGAAGGAATTTCTTTAGTATTTGTTGTAAAGCAGGTCTGCTAGCAACAAATTCACTCATTCTTCTGTTCATCTGGGAATGCCTTTAATTTTTGGAATGTCAATTTTGAAGAATAATTTTAATAGATTTAGAATTCTTGGTTGACCATCATATTCTTTCAGCATTTTGAATATGTCATCCCACTGTCTTCTGGTTCCCTTTGTTTTAAATGAGAAGTCAGCTGTTAATCATATTTCTGTTCCCCTGTATGTGATGAGTCATTTTTCTCTTGTTCTTTTCAAGAATTTCTTTGTGATTGGTTTTCAACAGTTTGACTGTGATGTGTCTAGGTGTGGCTCTCTGTCTTCATCTTACTTGCAAGTCATTGAGTTTGTTGGATTTATAGATTAATTTTTAATCAAATTTGGAAAGTATTTGGCCGTTATTTCTTCAAATATTTTTTTCTGACCTTTTAGCTCTCTCTTCTCCTTCTGAGACTCCCAATAAGCATATGTTGGTATGATTGCTAGTATCCCATGGGTCTCTGAGGCTCTCCCCATTTGTCCTAATTTTTTTTTCTTTCTGTTCTCCAGTTTGAATAATTCTATTGATTTATCTTCAAGTTTGCTGACTCTTTCTTCTGCAATCTCAAATCTGATGTAGAGCCCCTATAATAATTCTTCACTTCAGTTATTTTACTTTTCAACTGCAGAGTTTCCACTTAGTTATTTTGTATAACATATATCCCTTTATTAAGTTAATCATTTGTTAACATATTGTTCTTTAATTCCTTGAAAGTTACCTTTAATTGTCTGAATGTATTTATAATATCTGCTTTGAAGTCTTTGTCTGCTGTGTCCAACAACTAGACTCCTTAGAGATAAGAGGTATTCACCTTTTTTTCCCCCGACCATTGGTCATAGTTTCCTATTTCTTTGTATGCCTTGCAATTTTTTGTTGTTGAAAACTGAACACTTTGTTAAAAACTGGAAATTCTGGACAATATACTTTAGCAACTGAGAATTTCTATTTTAGCTTCTTGGGGGTTATTATTGTTGCTTTTTTGTTTATTTGTTTAGTAATTTGCTTGAACTGATTCTGTGGAGTCCACCTCCCCCACGGTGTGTGACCACTAGTATATTTGCTTAGATTTTTATTTATTCTTGTTTTTATTTGTTGAGTCTGGCTTTCTAGGGATTGCTCTTGGGCTAGCATAGCTTAGCAGTAAGCCAATGATTGGTCAGAGGATGTACTCAAATGCCTTGAGCCATTCTACCACTTGATGATAGAGCTATGTGTAGACCAGAAAATGCATTTAAAGTTAAGATGTTTTAAAAGACTGCCCTGACTTCCTTGCTGTGTGTGTAAAGCCTCACAATCAACCAGGATAAATATATAGCTAGGGACCTCTCCAGTCTCTCCTGAGTATATGTATAGCCTAACCATGTACAGCCCTCCAGATAATCAGAGATATCTTAGAGCTTATCAAGGCCCACTATGGCTATCTCATTCCCTGGCTCTCCTTGTTAATTTTTTTTTTCTCAAACCAGGATCACAGCTTCAGGCTACTCCAATGTCAGCCTCATTTGTTTGCCACTGAGATCATACTATTT
Organism: Ceratotherium simum simum; assembly: GCF_057802395.1. Lineage (NCBI taxonomy): Eukaryota > Metazoa > Chordata > Mammalia > Perissodactyla > Rhinocerotidae > Ceratotherium > Ceratotherium simum. Next base: position 34,236,929 of record NC_141920.1, on the reverse strand, counting down.
TCAATAACACTTAGGGATGCAATTTTTTTGGTACTCTATTCTAAATCAAGTCATCCCCTCCAGCAGTGAAGCTGCTGTTTTTTTTAAATTTGCCGGGCCATAACAGAATTTCTGCACTGCCCCAAATGGGTCTTGTGGACGGGGTGAATGGAAGTATCCCCAGGCTAAAATACCATAGATTTTCACAGTTCTAACCCAAGGTTCAGTAGATTGAAAAAAAAAAATGCTTCTAAATTTGTTTTTATATCTTTGGTGGATTTATTTCAATTCTAAATGATTGTTTTCACAATTTTGTCCAGTTTTGTCATTTCTTTCTGTGGAGAGGATTTGCCATGTTTCTCACTTCTATCTGGAAGCCCTGCCCTCTAGAATAAAACTGTGTGTCTCTGAAATCCCAGCAAAGAGATTACTGAGGGGAATAAATCTAGCAATTATCACTTTATTACAAAATAAAATAAAAATCAACAACTAACTTGGAGTTTGGAAAATTTGAATAGCATCAACAAGGAATAGTCAAAAAAAATGTTTTCATCTGGGAATTAAGATAACTGCATTCTGGTTCTGACGCTGCTGCCCATGAGCTGCAAATTCTAGTGTGTTGCTTCATCTAGCTGAGCCTCAGATTCCTCAGCTATCAAAAAAAGCAGCTGGAATTAAATTCCTACTAAGGGTCTTTCTAGGTCTCATATCTGTACTTCTGATGAAAACAGCAAAACATGACTAAAAGTGCTGAAAGAACCATGGTAACAGTGAAAGTAAAGCAAGTCTGCTGCACTAAAACATGCAGAGCCACTTTCCTGGTAAAACCAGCTGGAAAGCATGCACTTGGCCAGCATACACTCAGAGAATGTGAATGTGTCACTAGATGCAAGCACCCATAGCCCTTTGACATGCTCATATAATCAAAATGTACAAACAATGGCCTGCTTGAGAACAGAAATAATAACTAGATAACCAACGCCTAAGCACCACAGATGAGTAGTATAACACAGTGTCTGTCCATCTAAAGACAAGGTTTCACATCTCTCCCCCGCCACTTAGTAACTGTGGGTAAGAATCCTTAACCATTCTAGACCTCAAGTTCCTCAACTGAAAAATGAGTATAAAATCATTTATTACTTTGACAGCTAAGAGGATTAAAACAGATGTGGCATTTCAAGTTCACAGCACAGAGCGTGGCACATAAATGCTCCACATATGGTAGTAGGTATTATTTCATACCTCCAGGGATGGTCCTATGTGTTGGCAATGGAGGTGGCCATGTGTATGAAGGTGGGAATCCACCTCAGATCTCTCTCCCCTTTACTAGATTGATGCTAGGCTAAGTCACGCTAGGAAAGCTCTCCTTAAAACAAATATCAGTGCCCCTTATAGCCTGAGGACCCTATTACGTGGAATTGGGAAAAGGCAATATGATGAAGTAGGAAGGACAGTAGGAAAGATGAGAAAGGAGAGTACTGAACAGAGGGCCACAGAGGGCCACTGATTTGCTTTGGGTGGTAGAAGAAACAAGATGAGAGCAAGTGAAAGTGGCAAGAAGAAGACAGGGAGCACAGAAGACTGATTCTGCCTGAGGCCACCTCACAGATCTCATTTCAGGAATCCAAGGGCTTCTCCCTTCCCTCTTTCACAACAACCCCAAGCATCTGTATATCTCTATGACTCACCGCTCTCTCTTCCCTATCAGCAAAATATGCAGTTTCACTCCTCTACCTTGCCTCCCAAATTGGTCCCAAGCCCAGAGATTTCCCAAAACTGTGTCTCACATATCCCCCTTGGCAGGAGGCACTAAGGGTGCTCCCCAGGCTGACATGCTGCTGGCCAAGTTAACCCACTCTGGTGTATGTTTTTTTCTGACACATGGGCCTTTCTACCAAGGATCTAGGAAACAGCCTCTCCAAGTGAATCAGTTAGGATGTCAGGAGATATATTGGCTCCCGTAACTGACAAAGTCCAGGGATAGGGTGGGGATCAGGCATGATTCTATCAGAATTCTGCTCCATGTTCCTGTGATGCTCTTGCCTCTGCCCATCATCACCTTCATCGTCAGGCTGCAGCAGTTTTGAGAATCATACCTAGACCACATAGCAGACAGAGGGAGAAAGAGACTATTCCTTCTTCTGACTCTCCCTCTGGAAAAAAGAACTTCCTTTACCAGTATCTTCTTGAAAATACACCCATTTCTGAGCCAATTTCTGTGGTCAGAGGAATGCCATATACTGGTTGGCTATAGCCAGGGTTCTTAAACTGACCCTTGGCAAACTTTTCAGAATTTCTGGTCTACATGAACCCTCTGGGAATCTTGGTAAAATACAGATTCTGAATCAGGAGATTTGGAGGGGAGTCTGAGATTCTGCGTTTCTAGCACCCCAGGTAACCTGGATGGTCTGTACTTCGAGTACAAAGGAACAGTGGCTATATGGACTAGATACGGAAGGGCTGTAAGCTTCCTGAAAATGGCAACCTTGTTTTTATTCACCATTGAATTTCCAGGGCCTATAATACCACCCAATACATAATAGATATCCTATAAATATTTGTTGAATTTTGAAGAATTATCTTCCAAAAAATTAAGAAATTGATGCATAGTCAGGTAACATCCTTCTAATCCATTATCCCTCTCAAGGCACAACTGTCAACCTTTGAGCTTTTCCAGTATTATTTAAAACATTCAATAGATTCCGATAGCTAAAAATGAATAAGTGAATCAACACATGTACTTTGAAACTGGAAAGTTACAGAAGTCTCCTTTTCTTGAGAACACTGGTTAAGAAATCAGCTCAATAACCCTACTGAGATATCAATATTTAGACACAGGGATCTTCTTTCCAGGTGCACAAAACTTTGCAATTAGAAGTACTATATACAAAGATTACTGAATGTTTGAGCCTCAAAGTAAACTGCATTATTCTTTGCAAACTTTTTAGCATGCCTTCTCACATGGGACAAGGTTAAGTGGCATGTGAAAAAAATTAAAAGGACACAAAGTATCCAAATTCAAACTGAGATACAGAAGTATGTAATGTTGAAATGAGATACTCTTTTGTTAACACAATATCCTCTGATTCATTAGAAAATAAAAGAGCATGTGACTTTTTTAGATTTGAAAGAACTTGTAACTCTTTCTAAGAAGTTTTTCTGAAATATTTTTACATCTTTCTAAGTGTTTCTTACTATTTGCAGCAGTCAGTAGTAGTTCTATGTTCTGGAGAGGGAATGAAGACACCAGGATACATGCCTTGCTGAACTTCACTCATTCACCCAGAATGATGGCTCTTGAGAGAAACTGTTATATCCAAATGAAAAACTTCAAATGGAAGACCGTAAAACATAAAACAAAACAACACTCAGACTTGTGACCCCTGGCACTTCCCAACTCTGATACCCTAATGAAGCAACTTTTCTGGAGTTAGAGAGAACAGCAGCCATCCTCACAGCAGTCAATGCCAATGTAAACTCTTTGTGGACCCCCATCTCATTTATCTGCTGGGTAGCAGGTCTCAGATGACTGGCAGAGGCCCAGTAAGTTCCTGTGAAAGGACTAATCCCCAATTTCCTCATCCCCCTTCCCTTATCAGGGGGAAATGCATTTTTTTCCTTCTGGCCTGATTTCTGGAGGTGACAATTAGCCTCACGGAAATGGGTGCAAACTTGTAACTGAGATTTCTCAGTTGCCACTAAACTCCAAGCCTGCCTTCTGCCAAGCTCATAGGTAGTTTACACGTGGCTGTCATTTTTCATAAGAGAAGGATACCTGGGAAAAAGAAAAGGAAAAGCAGGACACAAATATCATCAATTCTTTCCTTCCCCAAGCAGAAAATGGTCTATGCCTTAGACAAAGGAATTGTAGAGAGCAAAACTTACTGATTTCCTGGCAATGAAAGTAACAAAAGAGCATCTGTACTACCTGAGACAACTTTGAAAGCATCAACGGAGCCAGTTCTACAACTGAGGGGCTGGAATACACCACGAGCAACTTAGAAGAAAAGTCTTGGCAACTAAAATGTTTACAAAAACCTAGAGGTTGCTGCCTTCAAAGGGACATTTTCCCGTCAAGCTTTGTGGGAAGACCAAGGGACGGGATGGAAGACAGAGGCACTCCAGGAGATTCCTGAACAGTCGTAGCTGAGGTGGAACCCCAAATCCCTGGGTAAAACCAAACTATCACAACTCTTGACTCTTCCTGGAAGCAAAGAGAATTTTCCATAGGAATGACTATACCCTTACCTCATTTTACCCTGCCAACCACCCTCTGCTATGCCCCATCTTCTTTTTAAGAACTTACGTAGTTTTGCCCACCCTCTCTCCCTGCAATATATGCCATGGCTGAACCCATAAGAACTGGATGAAGCAAAACAGCCACAAAAAGATCAAGTGGATAGGCCAGTTCCTTTGTTCCTGAAAGGTCTTTCCTATCTCCATCCCCTCTGGATGTTAGAATCAGCAAGTTTTGAAGAGTAGTGTCAGTGATCGAAACCAAAATAGGGAAAGAGGGCCTGTGAATGCTCTATTAGGAAACATTAGAATTAGGAAAATTTGCTTAGGGAAGTTAATTCTCTGAGCTCATCATTGCCTTTGTAATATCAGAAACCTTTCAAGAACTCTAGATAATTGGTTTTAAGAAAGCACTCTAAAATCTTTTTTGAAATACTAAGCAATCTAAAGAATTCGTAGGACCAAAAGTGTTCACATGAAAATTTTACAAACTTTCATCACTGCAAAGTGATGAAACATTTTCCCCATCCTTCCCATTTCTATGCAAACCGTTAATCAAGGAAGTAGTAGTGATTACTAAATGTGTATCCTACCACCTAAGTTTCAGGACACAGTATAAATAATTAAAGTTATTCATTTACAAGACAAGACATAAACGAGTAACTATGAAGATCATATGGTCAATCTGTGGAAATTAACATTTCGAAAGTCCTAGTCTTGTAATTCTAAACAGTTGCTGTTTCCAAGCCAAAAAGTAATCCTTTAGTCTTCTCTTTGATAACTATTCCTTCCCCCACCATGCCCACCACCCCTACTCCCCGTTTTTTTCTTTCTAATAAACATAGAAAGAAAAAGGAAAAGCAAAATAATAACTGCTTAAAATTCCAAGGTTTTACTTCAAGCCAAGTCCAAATTTCTAAGCAACTTTGATCAAGTAAATTACCTCTAAGTGTCTCAATTTTTACCTCTGGAAAATTGAAATAATTTATCACCTTTGATCTGCAAATTTGTAACGGCACTTAGAGACTGAATGAAACCTACCTGCTGGGATTTCTGTTTCCAGGAAGATGGAGTAGACATACTCTTCCCTACTCCTCCTGCTAAGTTCAACTAAAAACCCTGGACATTATACATAAAACAAACATAAGAAGATCTGATAGGTGATAAGAGGAAGGCAGGCCAGCTAGGGACCTTGGGACCTGAAGAACATAGGTGGTGAGTTCCCTGGGGTTTCTTTTTCACATCATATATTCCTGGACTGCATACTGGAGAAGTGGCACCCCACAAACACCAAAGGACATAGAAAAAGAATACCCAAAGGAAAACCTGCTCTCTCTGACCAAAGGACAAGGAAAGGGGCGGCCTAGAAAAACAAAAACTTTTAGACAATAACCAGTCTACTCTAGCCAAGCATTGCAGAAAAAAACTGCAGCCCAATCCTTGCCTCTGGCAGCAAAGGCCAAGTGGAGAGCCTAGACATCCATCCTTGGGGCAGGTTGAAACATGATGCTCCAAATCCCCCTCCCCCAGGGTTTGTCAGAGGAGGTCTAATGGAGCATCAGGATTTTCACCAGCATTCAGTGGTAACAAGAACACCCCAACCCACAGTGTCAGTGGAAGCCATAAGGGGACCCTGAAATACCACGCCATCCAACAGTAACAAGGAGCCTCTAACCCCCTGGGTGTCAATGGAGGTAGAAGAGAGAACCCAGTTTTCCATTCCCACCTGGCAGTAAGGAGGTGGCAACCCCCCCACTCCCCCTCACCCCCCACCCCCACACACACACCAGAGCAGTGTCAGAGGACCCCTGCTGAAGCACCAAGATTTAAACAAGATCTAGAATCTTATAATACCCAAATTGTCCAAGTGTCAATTAAGAAAATCACTTTTTTTATACCAAGAACCAGGAAGAACTCAAACTAAATTAGAAAAGATCATGTCAGATGCTGCCCCAAGATGATACAGATATTAAAATTATATGACAAGGATTTTAAAGCAGCCATCATAAAACTGCTCCAGTAAACAATTATAAATATATCTGAAATAAATAAATAAATAGAAAGAAACACAATGTAGTCTATACAGAAGTTAAAATATAATGATGTACACATGGAATTTATATAATGTTATAAACCAATGTTACCTCAATTAAAAAAAGAAAGAAAGAAATTCTCCCATCCAGACAACAGAGAGAAAATACGCGGAAAGAAATGAAGAGAGTCTGATGGCCAAGTGGAACTTGAAAGATGTTGTCATCAAAGAAATGGAGAAAGAAGATGAGGCTGAAAAAGTACTCAGAGAAATAACAGCCAAAAACTTCCTAAATTTGGCCCAAAAAGGTGGGGGAGGGCAACAGATTCAAAAAGCTGAGCAAATCTCTAACAAAATAAGGCCAAAGAAATCCATGCCAAGACTGGGCATAGTCAAACTTCTGAAAACTAACGACAAAGACAATCTTGAAAGTAGCCAGAGAGAAAGGACGCATTGCCGCTGGGGGAGAAAACAACTCAGATGGCAGTGTTTTTCTCACCAGAAACTGGAAGGAAGGGCACAACATTTTGTAAGTGCTGAGGGGAAAGAACCATCAACTTGGAATCCTATACCCAGTGAAAATACGCTTCAAGAACGAAGGGGAAACCTAGACTTTCTCAGGCGAAGAAAACCTAAGAGAATTTGTTGCCAGCTGACCTATCTTAAAAGAAAAACTCAAGAACAGCTCACCACTCACGCGGGACGAGGCTTGCGTGGCCCTCGCCGACCAGCTCTAAGATGGCGGAGGCGCCACCATGGTTGCTGCCCGCTGAGCTCTCCTTTCTTCCGCTGCCGCAGCTGCCGCCTCCCCGGGTGCGCGCGCATCCAGCCCTCTCCCGCGCCGGCGCTGTCGACAGAAAGGAAATGATATAAGGAGGACTCTGGGAACATCAGTGAGGAAGTCAACAGAAAGAGCGAAGATACGGGTTAAGTACAATAGACTTTCCTTCTCTTGATTTTTCTAAATTATGTTTGATGATTGAAGCAAAAGTTATAACATTGTCTAATGTGGTTGTCAATGAATGTAGAGGAAGTATTTAAAACATCTATATTATAAATGGGCTTGAGTAAAAGGACATAAAAGGAGGTAAGATTTCTTCACTTTAGTTTCTCTACTTTAGTATATATGTATATACACTAAAAATGCTTTACAAAGAGATGCAGTGAAAAAGAAAAAAAGACATAGATACATTAAAATAGAATTCTAAAAAGTGTTCAAGTGAGGCAAGCAGGAAAAAGAAAACAGAAAACTCAGTGAGAACAAATATAAATAATAAAATGGCAGACTTAAGCAAGCGTCAGTAATGTATTACATGTCATTAAAAAGACATTGCAGCAATTAAAAGACAGAGTTTAGTAGAGTGGATTAAGAAACATGACCCAACCATGTGCTACCTACAGGAAGGTAACTTCAGATATAATGATTTAGGTGGGTTGAAAGTAAAAGGATGGAAAAACATACAGGTGCAGTATATTTTATACATATACATACATATTTTATACATATATTTTATACATATTTTATACATATTTTTTATACATATGATATATATGTGAAGCAAACATTGATAGAACTGAAAGGAAAAATTGACAAATCCACAATTATAGTTGAATACTTCAACACCTTTCTCTCAACAATTGATAGAATAACTAGATAGAAAGTCAGCAAGGATATAAAAGAATTCAACCAACAAGGTCTAAGGAAATTCACAGAACACACAACAGCAGAATTCACATTCTCTTCAAGTACCCACATAATATAGACCAGGAAAGAACAAATCTTGGCTATAGAACAAATGCCAACAAATTTAAAAGATTTGAAATCATGTAGAATGTATTCTCCAACCACAATGCAATCAAACTTAAAATGTATTCTCCAACCGCAATGCAATCAAACTAGAAATCAATAGCAGAAAGGCAAAAAGAAAATTCAAACATTTGGAAACTAAACACACTTCTAAATAATCCATGGGCCCAAGAGGAAGTCTCATCGAAGAAAAATATGAAAATAAGAACATATCAAAATTTGTGAGAGACAGATAAAGCAGTGTTGAAAGGGGAATTTGCAGAACAAGGTGCTTCCATGAAAAAAGAGGAAAAGTCTCAAATCAATAAACTAAGCTCTTACCTCAGGAGCATAGAAAATGCACAGCAAAAATAAACCCAAATAAGAAGAAGGAAGGAAATAAAGATAAGAGCAGAAGTTAATGAAATTGAAGACAGAAAAAAATAGAGAAAATCAATGAATGAACAAAAACTTTGGTTCTTTGAAAAGATCAATAAAATCTACAAACCTCTAGCAAGATTGACACAGAAAAAAGAGAGAAGATGCCATTAATAATATCTGGAATGAAACAGAAGATATCACTACAGACCCTGCAGACATCAAAACGATAAGAAGGAAAAATAAACAACTCTACACATAAATTTGAAAACAAAAAAATGGACCAATTACTGGAGAAGTACAAGCTATCATAAATCATCCAATATGTAATAGATAATTGGAATAACTCTATAATTATTTTAAAAATTGAAATTGAATTCATAATAAAAACCTCTCCAAAAAAGAAATCTTCAACCGAGATGGTTTCACTGAAGAATTCTACGGAATTCTCAAAGAAGAAATAATGACAATTTTATACAATCTCTTCTAGAAAATTCAAAAGGAGGGAACACTTCCTAATTCATTCTATGAAGCCAATGTTACCGTTATAACAAAACCAGACAAAAATAGTACCAAAAAAAAGAAAACTGCAGACCAATATCCCTCGTGACTATGGATGCACCAATCTTCAGTAATATATTAGCGGGTAGAATTCAGCAATGTATAAAAAGTATACCATGACCAAGTAGGGATTATTCCAGTGATGCAAGGCTGGTTAAATATTTGAAAATCGATGTAATCTACCACATTAACAGACTAAGGAAGAAAGATTATAGGATCACAGCAATTGAAGCATAAAATGCATTTTTCGTGCATGTTAAAAACTCTCGAAACGCAGGAATAGAGGGGAATTTCTTCAACTTGATAAAGAAACGTCTTTTAAAAAAATACCTACAGCTAACATCCTATATAGTGGTGAAAGGTATTCAAGATAAGAGAAACATTAAGATGAAACAGGCTGCCTGACAGTCAGGCAATATCAGTGAGAAGATCAGCTCCAGTAGAGGCGCGGGCGGGAGCTAGGAGGGTCGGGGTGGGAGAAATGCCCCCTCCTCCTTTTTTTCTTTTTTTTTTTTAATGAAGCATTAGTGCATCTTCTGTTTCAGAGGAAAAAAGTTTATTCCACCGGTGAATGTTTTAAGTTCCTAAAAAGTCAATAACTTTCAGCCCTTCAGATTGCATATGAAATTATCAATGAGGCATGAGAAAAATGCTAACGTCAAAATTAAAATCAAATGAATCACTGTTTCTGGCTGCAAAGCAGAATCACTTTGCTCTTTGCTTATACTCTGCTGAAGGCCATTTGGCTGTGAGCTCCCTCCCACCCCACCCCACCACTACCCGCTGGAGCAGCCCTTCTCCCCAGCATCCCAGAGGCTGGGTTATGGATGAGAGGAGAGCAATTTCTCCCCCTCTGTGAACATTTTCCACGAGGGAAGTCAATGGAATTACTTCTCTCCCCAAACTCAGTCCCATCACCATGGAAAAGGAAAATCACAATAGGATCTTGCTCCTTGTCCAAGTTGGCATCTCAGCAAAAACCTTCAGCACAGTTTCAGTTGGGTTCAACAAACTCTCGGGTTTGTGATGATATAGGACCAAATCCCTCTCCATTTGTATCAAATCAGGTTGGCTTTTCCAGTTCCTCTTTCCCTAATGCATTTCCTTATCTCCACAGGAGGTCCTGAGACCCAGAGGAAGGGAGAGACAGACAGACAGAAAGAGAGTTGAATGTAAAATGGAAATATAGGAAAATTCTAATTGGTTTTTTGAGGATTAGGTAAGTGATGGGGACAAGATTAAAGTGATGGGGACAATTTCTACTCCTGCCAAACAAGGACCACCACTTAACTTACCTCATCACGGGACAGCCTTGTGGGTCCCGACTCCTTTGGGACCCAGAGATCAAAACTTCACAGATCCTCTAGACCGAAGCCTTCCAGAGAGTTGTATTTTGGCAACAGCTGCTATGTAGAGAGGTTCTTATTTTTACACCACTGGGGCTGAAACACCGCCATCCCCCTGAACTTCCTAGAAATGATATACAATACACGGACTTGTCCCCCATCCTGAAAGTTTTCTTAATTAATTTCCTTAAGATTAACAGCAGTGTTACAGTGTTCAATGTTCTAACTTTAATGGTTCTGGGAATGGGAGCTCCTTGAGACACTGCCCACTGTGCTATGAGAATGCACCTGTATTTTAGGACTATCCAGCAATATCATCTCTGCTCCTTCATGCCACATCCTTAAAAGTACCTTAGTGAACTGATGAGTCCACCAAGGGGTGAGGTTAAACTAACGTACAAAGTGACCCTCCTTCTGACATCCAGGCTTCAACCTGGCCCAGTCAGTGAAAGTGATATTCAGGTATGAAAGGTGCTCACAAAAGAGAGAGAGGATCTGGAGTTAACGTATGTATTACCTAATATGACAATCTCCCAGAGATATATTTCCCCAACAAGGCAGGGATATATTTTCCTTTGGGTTGCTATTGTTGGTAAGAGGATTCTAGAATTCTTAGCCTTCAGCTCTCTTTCAGCCAAGAACTGTTCTTCTTCTCCACAGTTCAATGAAAAGGGAGCCATCAAAAGTAATTTCTGAGCCCTTCTCTACACAGATAAAATGCTCTGTAGCCTCATCAAGGAAGGAGTTATTGTGCCATGAGAATATTTAAAAATCACCCCTCTGCTCATGAAAGCTACATTGATCTTACTCATATATATATATTTTTTTTCCCCCAAAGCCCCAGTAGATAGTTGTATGTCATAGTTGCACATCCTTCTAGTTGCTGTATGTGGGACTCGGCCTCAGCATGGCCGGAGAAGCAGTGTGTCAGTGCGCACCCGGGATCCGAACCCGGGCCGCCAGCAGCAAAGCGCGCACACTTAACCGCTAAGCCACGGGGCCGGCCCTCATTCATATATTTTCTAACTACAGACAACCCCTGCCTTCTCTAGTTCTCCCCATTTTCTTTCATTCAGCCAAGCTATCTTCAGGCAGTAAACACACACCAAATCCTATGAGATGAGAAAATATTGGAATTTTCTCTTGGGCCTATTTTCCCATTTCTATTTAGCTCAGCTATTGATTGTCATGAGGTTTGCAGCCTGATTCATTTCAGGGCCTTGGTGTTTAAGCATTATTATTGTTGTGCCTTATAATATTGACAATACTGACGTGCTGGTGAGGACTGTAGGCTTACTAGTCAAACCAAGTGAGTGAGCAATTTTTAGGTCAGTAGTAAGGTTTCTTTATAGGAGAACATTTTGTCAAGTTTATATGTGCAGGCCAGACAGGCTTCAGAAGATCCTAAGTCTAGGATGAACAAACTTCAGGGCTCCCCATTTGATCCCCATGCCAGGAAATCCTGCCTGTGAATGAATCAGTAAAATGGGTAAAGTTTTCCATGGATTTGACTGAATTCCAGCATAGGGAACCCTGCAAAGAGGAGAGACAGAGAGACAGCATCTCAGAGGATGAACGAGGGAAAAGGGCAGACCTGGAGTGAGGAAAGCATGTCAGCTACAAATTGTGTACACATGCAAGATGAACTTGTGAACACATGTCCAACTTGGCAGATGTATAAAGATCATGTATTTATAACACGCTCCTGAAACATCTTACTGAAATGAGCAATTTAAATGACTTTGATTTAAAATTAGGCTTTTAAGATTTTTTTTAACCTTTCCAATACTATCTACCAAAAAAGCAATTGCAGCTTCCTGGAGACAGTGTTCTCTGCAGACTGAAGTCTTGTGTTTCTGAATGTTGCCTCAAAAAGCAATCTTTTCTCTACCTTTTTGCCCTGCAACAATCAAAGCAGCTGGGAGCTGGAGCTCAACTTTATTAGTGATTTAAAACACACCCTTGGAAACTAAGCTGGCTTTTTTTGTCCATCCAGGTGGGAAGCGTATTCCAGCAAATGGGAACAACTTCTCAAACAGATAATGCCTTGAGAGCTCCACTTCAAAAAAGCTTCTACCAGCCATCTACCCAACAAAGGCCAGGGTAACCTGGTAAGAAAACTAAGCCTTCCATATAAAGACAAAGATAAAATAGTTCAGCTGCCAGGATTCGACATCTTTAAAAATGCCTTTTCAATCCTTAACTTTTGTCTGCTTGGTTGTCTAGCAACCAAGTGCCGAAAAGAAACTCCACCCAAAACAAAGTGAAACAATACGGACATTTAACTTCATGAGTGTGTTTGCGTGTGTGTTAAGATTCTCAGCGTGCAAAGATAGAAACTCACCTTCAGACAAAACAGAAAAAGTCCTGATTGTAGATGGTAGGAAAGGAAGTCAGGAGTGAGTAAAAAGCAACTTGAAAATGCGTAATGCGGGATGAGGGTATAGTTTCCACACACCGGGCTAAAGCAAGGTTTACACTCTTAAGTAATAAAAACAAACCATTAAGCTCGGCCCAGCACTGTCAGGAAGTATAAAACAGTTCTTGAAACTTTGCAGTTACTATACAAAAGCTTTTCATAAACCCTGTTTCCTGATCTTCATTAAACGTTCACATCACGTTGCCATGGGGCAATTAGCTTGCCTCCTGAAATCAATAAAAAATCAACAATTTGGAAATAGTTGTACAGTAAAATAGTTCAATAATTATTCTCTCATAGTGTTGTGGCCAAGTGGTTCCAGTGTAAATGCGGTCCAGATGAGATCCTGCTCCTTACGAGGGAAGCTTTAAGCAAGTCAGTGGTTTGCAGAGATCTCCTCGTCAGAACGGACTGCAACAAGGAGGGCAAAGCGGACCCAGGGCGCGGGGCAAATGCAGGCTCGAAGCGGTGTTCAAGTCAGTGTCTGGCGTCCTGTTTAAGCACCTCAGAGGGATTCAATTCAAAATTTAGAGCTCTAAACGAAATGATAAACCCAATTAATAAAAAATTAGGCACCCTACACTCTGCATTTGGATCTCAGACAGGAACAAATCAAATTTTTTCCCCTGGGGCGTATATATATATATATATATATCTATATATATATCTTCAAGGGAAAACATATATATGTATGTATATATCTGTGTGTGTGTATGTTTGTATATACATATGTGTGTGTATATATATGTCTATATTATATATAAAAATATAAGAGGTGTATTTGAGATTAGGAATTCACTCATTCCAGCATTTCTTTAACAAATTTTCAAATCTGAATTGCTTGTAAGAAACCTTCAAAGTGCTCCCCTAAAAAGTAAAATCAGGCTACTAAACAGATGACCTTCATAAGACATTTTGCTAAAAAAGAGGTGCCAACACCAAGTTATTTCTTTGCTGACTCCCTTTGCAGAGAGAAACCAATTCTTTGTGCTCTTTCTAGCCTGAGCCCATTCACTTCAGCTCCTTATTCAAAGCCAACCTCAGCCTCACAAATTCCAATATACATTAAATCAACCCTCAAATACCAGCTTGGGCAGCTTTATATCACCCTCTAGGCTCAATGGTGTACAGTGAACTGTCTTAGAACTTTAAAAAAAAAAAATCAAGCATCATTTTTAGTATAAACAAATGCTGCAAATGTATGACATCTATTTGCTGCCTTCAAAGGGAAAATTTTTAACTCAGACGCTTGGCACTAAGATCACACGGGATCAACTCCATGAACTGACTTAAGTGTTCAACTTTTTTAAAGTACGTTCAGGGCTTGCACCTGCTCCCCCATCCACATAGATGTACTGACACGTATTTGACTAAACTGACTACATACATGCCCAAGCAAGCAAGCAGAGCCGATTTTACAAGATAAGCAACCAAGTGTTTTCATGTCTGAGGGTGGCTAGAACACAAAATTGCCAGTCATCTTGTGGGGGAAAGGAATGCCTTTGAAAAAAATATGTAGGGCACCATTTCAGATATGGTGAAAGGTGTTCAAATGCCATCCTGTATACGAGTTTTGTTTTTCCATTACGTACTACTTCTTAGAGAGGGGCCTAAACTTTGTCCAACTTTCTGCTGTTGTAATCCAGAAGATAATTAATATTAGAGCTTTGCTACTCAAAGGATAGTCCTTGGGCCAGCACTTAACAGCTTCACCTGGAAGCATGTTAGAAATGCAGAATCTCAGGCCCCACCCTGACTCATTGAAACGGAACCTATATTATAACATGATCCCAAGGGGTCTGTACACACATTAACATTGCATTCTCCTTGAGGCAGTACTGGTGACTCATATGCACACTAAAATCTGAGAAGTCTTATTTAGAGCATTGGTCCCCCAAGTTAGGTAGACGTTCACTTTGAAGTTTGCAGGGTAGGGAGATGGCCAGAAAACTCTGCCCTGGAGAATACCATAAGGCTGTAATTTATGTCAGCAGAGTGAAGGAAAGAGGAAAAGCAATTTACCTGAGTGATGCAGACTTGCATTTTATCCCCTATCTTTATCCACCCTACCCACCCCCTGCAAAAAATAAATCATGTCACACTTACTCTAGACTTACTTTATACTGCAAGGCTATGCTCCTTTTGTCTTATAACAGATTGGGGAGCTACAGCATATAAACATTCAGTGAATCAACATGCTAGTAGAATAGAAATATGCTATTTTTAAAAGTTCTTTGAATTGCACAAATGACTTTTCTACCTCCAATAAAATATGAAGGGAAAAAATATGGGACACTTAGATTATCTAGTGATTATATAGATTGCAACATAGACCAGATTTACAGATCATCTCTCCACTTGGCCTCTTGATGTACAATTTAAAGTAGTAATTGGGTAGAAATTATGAAAAGATGGAAGCACAGATAAATTTGTAAACCACTCATTCTACCCTTCCCCAATTTTGAAGGCAAAAAATGAACAGAGCAATCTGGACCTGCCATACACATTAAAGCCATGCCAAAGAGACACATGATGCAGCCTAGAAAAGCACAAAAACAGATGACACAATTTAATCAATTTTGAAAGGTGATTCCTCCCAAATTCAGAAACTACTACATTTTTTTTTAAAGCCAATTCTAAAAGGATTCAAAGGTTCCCACAGAATAGTGACTGAAGATTCAAGAGATGATTCAGTGTTATGGGTTCATTATCATACGTTTTTTCTCAGAATGAAGAAGGTGAGTCAAAATGTCTGTAAGATCGTAGAATGTATGTAAGCAGATTCTGTTTCTCAAATGAGCTGCCAAGAGGGTCAGAGTCCTCAACTATTACAAAATCTCTGGAACTAACCTGAAACTGAAAATGCCGTCATCTATACATATGTAATATATATTACATATATCTTCAATGTATATTTATACATATTACATATTATATAAATGTATATATATTTACACATATGTGTATATATATTATATATATATATAAAAAACATGCAAGAGAACACATTTGAGTTGATACCATTGAAAACAATTTTAACCAAGAAAAATTAACAGGGAAGCAGAGAAAGCAAAACAATGGATGGAACTGCCCAAGGGATGGAAATTCTTATGCTATACTCTCTCACTCTCAAGTATTTGGAGATGAGAAAACATGGATTATTATTTTCTAAGATGTTAAGACTGTGTAGCCTGCTGTCATATCCATGGCAAGAGGGTGAAGAATGGCTGGAGGATACACGATTTTGCCCTCCAAACTTGGGTCTAATACTAATGATTCTCACCTATGTCAGAGCAATAGGGATAGGAATAAAAAGATACTAAAGAAAGATTTCAGAAGTGGAAGGAGTAAAAGATAACTAGTATCAATTTAAAAATATGATTTACATAATCTCGAGGCAAGGGTTAAACCTATCACACCCAAAATCTAACTACGTTCATGGTCATCCCGTTAATTCCTGGGCAGAATCTAGCCCAGGAATTACAACAGTCTGTTCCTTTACTAACACAATATTTTTTCCGCCAATTCCAAGGCCGGGCTAGGAAAGGAGATTAGAACTAGGCCTCACCAATCATAGCAGGGTCAGAGGTGACACAAAGTCCTAGAAATTGACCTAAAATACTTCCAGTAAAATAGTAAGGAGTTGTGGGTTCCCTGGTTGTCCAAACCTACCCCCCAAACCCTTCTTTGGGTCTGATTTCAACCTAGAGCCCAGAAGTCCTGCCACTAAGTGTTCATTCTGAGCGGCCTATTTCGACTTCATGGTGCTTGGGCATCAGTCCAACTGGCAGACGTCCTTGGAGAAGCTGATCTCAGACACTCTCCCTTTCTAATTTTTTGGCACCGTGGCCTCTGTTGCATGGGATATCATCTCTGAAACTTTATCTTGAGTTCTCCAGGTTTTGCTTGTTTTGTAGCTTTGGTTTCTCTTAAATCTTTGTGCCCCAAAGAGGTTCACATGAAATACTAAATCATTGGTAATTCCAATGAATTACCAAATGACTTGCCTGCAAATTTCCAACCACTCCTTGCCTTTTCCCCACCTCCCTCCAAAATAACTTCAGAAGCGAAAATGCAAACACAAGGTAATCATTGTGAACGCTGTACAAATGCACCATTTTCTCTTATAGGTTGGATTTTATAGAATGAAATGCCAGAGCTTTGATATTTATTATCTGAAATAGGTTTAACATTTGGAGAAATGTGTTCAAACACACAGCCTCGGAAAGAAAAGCAAGCTGATCAAACAGAGAACAGGGGGTGGGCAGAAAATGTGATGGGCACAATTTTGCTTTGTGTTGGGCAAAGTTAGAAAATTAGGTCCTTCTGAGCATAGAGAGCTCCCAGATGAGGTAAAAGTTAAATACAAATCAATTTCCAACTCCTCATGAGGGCCACTAGATCTCAGTTTTAAATATACATGACCACAATATCAATAATGAAGAAATCTTATGTTTTATTTAATACTTTGGCCAGACCAGTCCCTTTGAAGGGATCACTAGAGTTTAGGAAAGAAGAACAACAAACCATCATTCACTTTCCTGCAGATTCGTCATTTTCCTAATTATTTCTATTGGTCCTGCTTTATTCTTTCTGCAATTAAGGAGTGGGGGGAGGGTTTCTATAGTAGATTAGCAATGTCTGGTTCTTATCCAAATATATCACCTAATAAGGACGTAAGTTCTCATGGACTGGACAACCACTCTGCAACATTCCTGAGAATTGAATAATATAATAATCTTGAAAGTCAGCAGAGTGGATTATCCATTTTTTTTCTGGACTTGAACTTGTGACCTTAACAGTAGCACTGCAAAAAAGCAAATGTGCTAAGCACTTTGCCAGAGTAACCTTCCATGTAGACTTTTCATCTTAAATACACACAACTGAAAAAAAACTACAATTTTTGGAAAATTATGTACAAACCCAATACTTCTTTTGATTACATATAAATACAAATTAGCTATTTTTCCTAAAAAGTGGTTATAATAGTAAATAAATACAAAATAAATCTGACCATTATACTTCATGTGCTGGGGTTGAACCCATATAAAATGTACAACTAAATACATTTTAAAATCTTTAAGGAATAATTCTCTGATTAAAATATTTGTTTTCCCAACTTCTTTTCGTAGATATAAATATATTTTCAAAATAGCTGTGTTTTTTTTTTCTCCATTCCATTCCATAAATAAAGTCTTCATTGGGAAATATTAAAGTGTCAACTTGGTTTTTCTTTTTTTTTGCTTTTTTCTAAAATATATATATATATATATATTTATTTTACTTTGCTGTGCTAACGACACCCACAACCCTCCACAACCATGTCCTGATAGTTCTTTAATACAACCTTTTCGTTTTCATCCAGGTACAGCATGGAGATAGCACTGAGTTCCGTTGGGACACAGCACGCCTTAGGAATCTTAGAGTTAACTGAGTTGACCAACGTCTGAACAATGGCGTGATTAGTGGAGTTCAGGTGATCAGCCAGGGGAAAAGGGCATTCCCCATGGCAGTAAAAGGCATGATACCCTGGGGGGGCTACGATCCAGTCATTCCACCCCACATCACTGAAGTCCACGTACAAAGGGTGTCTCTTACAGCTGGATTTAAGGCGTTTCCGCTGTTTATGTTTTGCTTGACGCTTCTCTCTTTTGTGGAGAGGATGTCCTTTCCCGTCATGGCCAAAAGTTACCAGCAATGGCCTGATTTGTGACCAGCTGTGCTCATCCTGGTGCAAAGACCTGCTAATCCTAACGTGTCTCTTGGAGGCACCTCGGTTCTCCTCTAAGTGGGCTACTTCCACCACAAATCCGTGGTTGGCGAGTCCCTGTGCAGTCCACCTCATCACAGCAGGGGTGACGTCAAATCTCTCCCACCTGCTTGTGTTCTGGTTCACCAACCTGGTGTCCAAAAGTCTGGTCACAGGGAACTTCGAGTTGGCTGTTGCAGGTTTTATAATTTCATAAATATTAATTCGGTGATGGAAACTGCTATTGTTTTCCAAAGTTTCCTGCATCTGTTCCCGAAAAACCTGAAGTTCTGCTGAGGTGATAAACTCCTCAGTGGGGATAGAAGTTAAATTAAAGAAGAATCGCCGGGTTGTTTTTCC
The DNA here is from genome assembly GCF_057802395.1 of Ceratotherium simum simum. Lineage (NCBI taxonomy): Eukaryota > Metazoa > Chordata > Mammalia > Perissodactyla > Rhinocerotidae > Ceratotherium > Ceratotherium simum. The sequence continues at coordinate 34,218,083 of NC_141920.1, read as the reverse complement.
ACTCGTTTCTGGCAGTTCTTCCAAAGATTCTAATTTGACATAAAAAGGTGGAAAAAGAAGAAAAGTCATTTAGTAAGATAAGTAATGACAATCTGATTAAATATACAAATTTGCGAACCTCACTTCAGGGTTTGATTTAAACCCATGAAAAAATTCGCAACTAGAAAATAAAAATTTCCCTTTTAGATAAAAAAGGATTCTCCCTTTTCTATACATTTATGTCAACCATAAATGTCAACATTTATGTATACCATGAAGCAAAATTTCACAATTCATTGTTACTGTTTCTAATCCAATACATGAATACTGCTTCTAGTTGGTTATAATAATGGGGGCAATGGTGAAGCATTTCTTTGGAATTCACAAACTTTAGGGCAAAAAAAAAAAAGTCAGCACTATAGTTAGTAGACGTCTAATGAGTGAGGATTTGAGGAAATTATTGCATTTCTTAAAAAGAAAAAGGCTTTAATGTCAATCCCTTAAGCGGTATTCTAAAACATCACTCTGCAATTTAGATGATTTACAAATCTCGATATACAGATTTCAGTTTCCTAATTAAAGACTCTGAAAGTCAACATCAACGATGACATTTTGCAAAGCACACTCTACTATTTTACTCAAAAGTCCAGAGACAAAGGCATTTACAGGCATCTGCTTCTTCAGGAATGTAAGAGTGGTACTAGGACACTGCAGTAATCAAGGCCAGACAATTTCAAGAGAAATACCTTCCAAATTTTGTCTGTTCTCTCACTTCCTTATGACCTCAAAAATCAAAATCTCATTTTAGATGCTTCTGGAAGAAAAAAATGACTCTCTTCTGTTTGTAATTCCTTTATATTTTTTTAAAAATATACACCTATCCAATAATAGGCTGCAAAATAGACACAAAACCAAAAAAAAATTATAAAAATCTATAAAAATACCATTATGATATTCATGATGTAAGGGATAATCTCATCATTCTATATCTATTATCATTATTTCAAAACAGTCATTTAAGTGGGCTATGCATAAAAGTTCTTCCTGATTTAAGATTCTTCTATTTCAATTTTAAGTACTGCTTTCCAAGCAAACAAAAATATAACATAGCACCTTGAATGTTGTAGTCTGCAGATCATCAAAGGTATATAATTATTAAACTGATAGCAAACAGCACTAGGATTTGAGATATTTGGGTTTATTTTCCACATTTTCCAATATTTACCACATTCTGTCATTTCACTGTCAAAAAAATTTACCTGCTTCATTCAGGATCCAACCTAAGTGCTAACAAAATCTATTTGGCCATAGTACCATGTTCTCACCATAGAGGAAACCATATTTTCACTCATTTTATGGTTGTATTTCCCCTAAATCAAACAGCTATACATTGTTCACAGAATCTAGATGCCTCAGCACAGGAGAATCGCTTCAGATCACTCACTCAAAGGATCCACCCGTGTAAACCTTCATCATCAAGCAACAGTCATCATTGCAAGCTTCCCAGAAGCACTGAGTTCAACAGAAGCAGTTGACACCAAATTATAGAGTAATGCTTTAATGTGTCACTTCTCAAACTTTAGCCTCCACACAAAACACCTAGAACACCTTAAATCTTCAAATGCAGATTCTGATTCAGTGGGTCTGCAGTGGGGCCTGAGATTCAGCATTTCCAGCAAGCTCCCTGGTGAGGCGATGCTGGGAGCTGGTGGAGTGCCCTTTGAGTGTAAAGGTTTTAAAGGATGCTTTTCACATTCAAGTATAAATTTCCAGGAGCATATTTTAAAGTGCCTTTTGTCAAATAATATAAAAATGAGTAGAAGAATCATTTGTATTGGCCAAGGAATAAGAGTTGAGGGCATAGATGGGCAGCTAGAGACTCAGAACAGAAAGATCTTCTAAAGCTCATCTACTTGGACATCAAAACTATCAGGCCAAAAAGTGAGCCCTCCATGGTCCCCTCGTGCCTGCTAATCCACAGCTGCTGGGGACACCTTTCGGGAGCCATCCATATTCTAAACCTCAGCGTAAGCTAAGGTACTTCAGGCCAGGCACTACTTTTACAATAACCCTCCTACCAATGGAACCAGGGCCCCTCAGTGGCTCCAACAAGTAGCAAGGATTGTATTTAGCTTCTTTTTTCCTCTCCTCCCTGCAATTCAGGAGCCCTCTGATGTTTCCACTGAAGGCATTCTTTCAGCAGAAAAGCCAACAGCTCCCAGAGAAAAAAGGAGTGATGTAAAAATCAGCAGCATCCCCCAGATGCAATGACACAAAGCCAGACCTGGGCCTGAGCGACTGACTTCTCTGATACCAGCACACCTAAGAACACTCTCTTCTTTTTTAAAGAAGGGGAAGGAAAGGCAAATTATCCAGGGCATTTGCTGAACAGCTATATTAATGAAGGTGTCCAGAGAAATCACAGCGGCAACAAAAACCCTGAACCCAAATCCATAAATAAAAAAAAGCAATTATAAACACAAAGACACACACACACACCCAATCAGAGGATGACAAAGAAAGGACAATCTCTAAGGAACGATGGGAGACGGGTAAAGGAAGCAAAGAAGATGGGTATAAAGGAGGCATAAAATAGAACAATAACCCTCCAAAAGATAACTATAAGATCATATTGAATTATATAAAATTGTCACCACTCAATCAGATTTGACCTATAAAAGCAGCAATTGCATGTGCTTCAAAATCTCAATGGAGGTGGCAAAAAGGATAATCACTTAGCAACCTTACAGAAAGAGAAAAATTGCACTATTAAATAATAACAAGTAATGGGAAGACCTTTCTCCAACTTTCCAGCTGCATCTCCTTGAAAGATCCTTCTCTCTCCTTAATACAAAAGCCTCCATGACTGACGACACCCCTGACTGTAGACTCAGGTCACAGAGGTAAGTCAGAAGTTCACAGAAACCCCCAAACCCAGGAAAACAACTGCCCGAGGTTAGTGCCCTTCCACCCTTTCCTTTGATCTGCAAGGAACCAAGGTGAATCTTTTCTTGAGGGTAGAAGAAACAAAACCTATTTGAAATAAAGTAAATTAAAGAAAAAACCTTCTGCGAATTATCACAGCAAACCTGGGGATTCTGAAAATATAGAGCATTTAATTAAGTAGGTAATGTATGCTTTTCTGGAGATTTATACAGATATTTATTCTCTATAAATAACACTTGTTGAATAATCTGAACTTGCCAATGGATTTGAGGAGTCCGGCCTATCTTAGACCTGGGTTCCTGAACCTCTAAGTTCTCAACCAAATAAATGGAGGTATGAATGCAAAAATGTGGGGCAGTAAAGGAAAATAAGGCAACAACGACATTCAACCTCTCCTCCAAAAGTCAAGTTCTAACTTAATCATCTACACCCTGTCAATTATTCATCTACATGAAAATAATCCAAAAGATGAGACCAACTTCCCTCAGCCAGCCCAGGTACAACCCTTCCCTAGGCAAGGGGAGAATGTGACATAAAAGAATGAAGTCATCGTGATAATAATGGCTAGTGTGATGAATGCTTTTTTGTGCCATGTCTGGCACTAAGAGCTTTATATGATATATAAATTACCTCAGAACGAATTGATTAGAGAGGAAGGAACTGTTATTATCTCCATTTTGTAAATGAAACTGTTGGAGTTCAGAGAGGTTATGTGACTTTCCTAAGGTCACAGAACTAGGAAATGAAGAGCAGAGCTATGAACTAGAGTCTACTGCAGTTCCCAAGTTTCTGGCCACTAGACGGCACTACATAACATAGCGGAGGAGTCAAAAATGCAAACAAAAGTCAAAAGCATTAGGGGCACACTGATATTTAATACAATGATAACCATAGGGTGAGTTCTTTCCCAGCTAAAGGGACAGAAATATACTACCCATGTTTGGTGGAGAGAGCAGACAGAACTAAAGGAGCAGTTGAGTAAAGTGGCAGGGCCCACTGGGACACAAAGACCTTGTTTGGAACCACTGATATTTTGTGGCTGCCTTTTTGTCCTGCAGTATGGCACATCTTAGCAAAAAGTGAGTTATTACTACGTTTTGAGAATTTTGCAACACTCTTTGGGCAAAAAAGTCCATTAAGAAATTAATAACAATGGGAGATGTTCTAGCAAATCAGTAAGGTTGGAAATCACTGCTCTGAAATTAAATGAAAGTGGGTTAAAATAATAAATAATATTTTCTAGAATATAAAATAATGGTTATAGAATTGATATGGCAAGGAGAAAAAAGATAAAATACAAAAGGTTAGAAGCAATCAGTTTTTTTTTTTTTTTTTTTTTAAAGATAACAAAGGAGATGGCTGCCAAAGAAAGAGCATGGTCATCATCACTAACCCTGATTTGCCTCTGCCCACCCCTAGCCCCAACACCTTTGGAATGATGGCATGCTCTCTTATTGTTGTCTAACTACTTAGTGAAATACACAAAGGGCAAGTCCAAAAAAAGACAAAATAGCTCAATGAGAGGGGATCAAGAGAGAATACAGAGGAACCATGCAGAAAGAGGTGAAAGAGAAAATGTTAGCGCACGAACTATCACTGGTCACCAAAGCCACAATCTCTATGAGCATTTCCAAATAGCAGGCCTGCTCTATTTACTGGGGCTTTTTGTAATCACACTGAAATACTCGGGGACGCTTAGGGAAGCACACCAGGTAGGTACTGGTTTTGAGGGTGTGTGTGTCCAAATCCTTTGGCTGCAATGGGAATTTGTGATATAAGTTCTCTTTCACAGGGCAATGGTTGTTTCTTGAACTTTCCTATTATATGGATAATTTTCACGATAATTACATTTGTGGGAACAGGGTTAATCTCTATTTCAAAGCTTTAGTCATAGAGGCAAATAATTCAGTTATTTCATGCAAAAAGCAGATTGTGTCCTTCAGAGTCTGGAAAGCAAGCACGTGATCCTTCTATATTCCGATCTGACAGGAAAGCATACAGACTTTTTTTCAGGGCCAATGAAGTCAACCAATTTCAATGTGTTTTTAACTAGGAAAGCACAAAACACTCTTTCCAGTCAGAGAAGTGATTTTTCTGTCCTCAGTGACAGTTCTGAAGGGCCTATGTGGCTGAAGCACTTTTTAACAATTTTGAAAAAAGAAAATTTTTGCAGCACTTGGACACTCACGAAGAAAAGCCATTGTAGAAAGAAGACAAAGTTTAATACAAGAAATGACAACTGATAATTTTGTCTCAGATCGCCTACCATGTGGTCACATTATCTTCACACATTGGTTGAAAGAACTCCATCATGATATCTCATCTTGTAATTTCACCAAATCATCCAGATCCCACCCACGAATAAAACCAACAGGTAATTCTTGTAATCATGTCCCTTAGTCCTTTACCAAATAAATGTCCATTAATGCTGTATGAACCAAATTCTGCTCTTAAGCCAGCAGCTTAGTCACATGGTTTATTAAAAGATTTTTAGTGCCATGCATGGCGCAAGGATGTTTATAAAAACCAAATCCTTTGTTATACAAAAATGAAAAGGTGCAATATGTGACCTAATGATGATAGACAGTCATAACAAGAAAAGAAATGGATTTGCTGAAATTTGGGGCAAAAATTACATAGCTGTTCTCTATCACCTAATTGCATTAAGATCTGAAGTTACTGCAAGTTGATTTTAAGCAAGTTGGTAACTTCTGTACTATTTTGCACATGACATTTACACTTTTAAAGATATAAATTCTGACATAAATTCAAGCATGCTATTTAAGTTAAAATAACACTCAAATAATTTGCAGCCTGTTCAGTTTTGATCAAGCCACTTCTAGAGGAAGAAATGTGGAGACTTCATGGATGGAATCCTCATGCAACTGAATGTTTTAGGTGTCCAATGACCAAAGAGTTCTTCCTTTTAAGTTATAAGACACACACAGTATCTTCCTGACCTTAAAAATAAAGTTAAGAATGGTTTCCATGCTAAATTTCCAGGAGAGGTGGCTAAAACAGTCATTCTTGTTAGTTTTCTATCCAGAAAAACTATTCTAATCAGCATCAGCTGGGAATGAAGAGCCGGCTCAATAATCACCCCAGGGCTGTGATCACAGGATGTACATGAACGAAAACTTCTCTACATATGACAACAGACAACTTCTGCTTTCCCTCGACGAATCCTAAAGGACTAGAAGGAGATCTTACTGCCTTTCAAATCTGATTTCTCCTAGCAGAGAACACCTCACTTGGAAATGTGCTGGAAAAATCTGATTTATCAATTCAGTGTCCCCTTCATAATATATGGCTGCCTTGATGAAAAAGTACCTTTTGTTATGTGACCTGCCTTTGGGACTCCTTCCCACTATCGACTGCTGTTCTCACAAGTCTAGGTCATCTTTCACACTGGGAGAAAATGTCTGGCTGTGACATTTCTGATTTCTGTATATCAGAGCGTAGATATCCACTTGAAATTTACCACCTCATCAGGACAAGGCAAGAAAAGGGGAACTTCACTTCCATCTCCCCAATATCCTACAAGCGGCTGGCTGCCCTGTGATGTACAAATTCATATCCTTCTCTAGAGCTTGAAAGAACCCTGTGCTCTATTTATAATGTATTAAGCCAAAGGGGCATTTAAAAGTATAGAAAGAATTGAGATGGAACATGTTTTTAACTAATTGCTCTAAGAACTTGGGTACAACAGACCTCAATAGCTGCTCTAAGACATTTCAAATCCACTAAATGCCTTTCTGATGAAACAAGCAGAAATATCCTACCTTAGAAAAACCACATCCAGTATCATAAAAGAAAAAAAAGGTCCACATTTCAATGCACATGAAGGAAAACAGGCAGCTGCTGCAAAAGCTTTTATCTGAAGGCTTGCTTTGTCTCCACCGGGGAGTTCATCTCAGATTTAAGCACAAGACAAGAAAGTCATTGTGGAAACAATAAGATTGATTGTGGAATTGATCTCCCACGGAGATTAGATAGGGATTTGAAATCTTCCAAACCAGACCCAGATCAACTGTAAATTAGAAAGACTTTGGGGCCCTGGGCTTTGATTTTTCAATACTATCTCTGAAAATTCTGCTCTTGGCTCTCTCCAGTCTGAAACCGCAGCTGAAGCAGGGGAAGCAGATTTATAGAGCAAAGGCTTCCAAACAGACTTCACGAGATCCCAGTCTGTGCCCTCCTTCCCCTGCTTCCCCTGTGGAATTCTGGCACCTTTAGCTGACTAGGCGCAGACCTTTTGCCCTCATCTTCCCCATCACTTGATTTCTCTCCAGTTCCTGGAGGAGGAGTCGCTCTTCTGGCTGCAAGCCAGGAAAAAGGTGAGGATTTACCAAAGGGGAATCCCTGGCTCCCCCGCCACACAGGGAGTGCGTTAAAACCAGGTTCCAAAAGGTTCTTACAGAGGCAGGAATGGAAACGTCTCTGGCACTCCGGCCAGGCTGCCCTTCCAGGGATGCCTGCAGTCTGCCCACTGTGGGGCGCTTTGCGGGACGACTCCCCGCCCCCGTCTCCGCCCCCACTCCCTGCCCCTCGCCTCACCTTCGTGGTGGAAGCTGCGCACCGTGTTGGCGAGGCTGGCTGCCCTCTCTAGCCGGTGGTCCGGGGCGGGCGCGCCCGGCTGGCCCGAGTGCCGGCGGTACAGGTCCAACATGTAGGGGGGCACCACGGCGTCCCTGCTGGGGGTGGGTCTCTGCTTCAGGCCGAACATGCTGAGCAACCGCAACTCGAACTCGCTCAGGACGTCGTCCGAGGGCTGGGACGAGGAGCGGCCACTCGATGCCGCGAACTTCCTCCGGCCCAGCTCGGGAATGAGGCCGGCCGCGCCGCCCAGGAGGACCTGGGGAAGCAGCAACGCTAGAAGACAGTGGGTCCCGGCCACCATGGTCGACCTGCGGACAGGGCCGACGTGAGTCACCGAGTTCCCCGCCCAGCCCTCCCCCCTTCCGCCCCCGCGGCCCCGGCTCCCGCTCGGTCCGCTTGCTTCCTCCTCCAGGGTTCCCACCTGGCTTGCAACACTCGCCGGGGATACTTCAGAGGAGCTGCAGCCCGAAAGTTTGGGAGAATGGAAGGCCCCTAGTTCCTGAGCCAGAAGGCTTCCCTCTCCCATCCTACTCTCAATCCGTCTGACATGATTTGCACCTTCCCCCGAGTCAATGACTGTCACCCTTTATTCTGTGACATTCGCGCCGACAGCCAGTTAAGGGAACCTGGGGAAACCACTGCTTGGTCTGACACCCCACCGTCCCCTAAACAAACCCAAACACACACTGCCCAGCTCTCGCCTGCATATAAACACGCACAAATGGTGCATGTGACTTCCTCAGAGGCACTGTATAGAACTTCCTGATACACACACACACACACACACACACACACACACACATAGAGTCTATAACTTCCAGACCCAGTAAACTCAAGGCCACAACTTCCGAAGCCACTTGCAACTTGAAGCCACTTGCAACTTGTGGCCCACGCCTCTAACCTCAGAGGTGTCAGGACAGGCCACTCTATCCCCGAACCCCTCCTAATGCAGTCAAGATGCACATGTATCTTCCTGGGATTACGTAAATGGCTAATATCTATTAATTCACGTGTCAGTAACAAGGTGGCACTGAAGTACTGCCCCCCTCACATTCCTGGAAACAAACAGGGAGAACCCCAACTTGTAGTCTTTTCCCAAATGGTACGCGGCGCTGAGCAGAGAGCAGGTCTCCCACAGAACACTGAAGAAGGCAAAAGGAATCGCCATGGCAGGGCGTACAGGTTGGCAGCTAACGGGTGAAATCCAGGGGCCACCCTCTGGAAAGGATTTCTTTGACTTTTTTTTTTTTTTAATCATCTAAGTGTTAACAGCCCTAATAAAATACCGAAGAGAGGGGAGGGAGGAGGGGCGGAAGAGTGCGAGCCAGGAGGGCGAGGCTGACGGGTCGCCGGGGGCGGTAGGATAGGGGCATCCCCGCAGGGGCACGGCTGCACGTGGACCTGAAGGGGGGCCTGTTTACGTCCGGCCAGGCCCGGCCCGGGACGGGCTCCGCCACCACCCCCCCAGTCCCTATCCCGGGCCCACGTCCTCTACCTTTAGGAGACCGCAGACCGTCTAAGAAGCACGCGGGGACACGTCCATTGAAAGAGCCTCCACATGGAAAAAGCTCTGGCCGAAGGACCTGGAGCAGGGACCGGGTTCCCTTCCTTTGCCTCCTCCTTCTCCTCCCGGGTGCCGGCCGGGCAGTCCCTTTCTTCACGCAGGGAACGGCGTCTTGGGGTCGGGCCCAGCGGAGGAGTGGAGACGCGGCGGGGTTCGGAGGCGGCGAGGCTGCGTCCGCAGGGGCAAAGGCACCGGCGCAAAGTGGGGAGCGCGAGTTATTCTCCCTGCAAGTTCAAGAAGTCTCCAGCCAAGTGCTGACACACAACAACAGCGAGCAGGGGGAGGAGTGCGGGGCAGGGAAGGGAAGGGAGAAAGGAAAAGCTGGTGCGGTCGTTGTCCTTAGGAACCAGCAGCGCCCGGGGGACGCGTGGCCCCGCGCGGGGCCGGCTCCGGGACTTGGGGGGCGAGGGTCGGGCGCTCCGCGCTAGCTCTGCCGCGGCCCATGGCTCGGGGCAGCCATCCTGGGCGACGCCGGGTCCGGGGAAGGGCGCAGCGGCGATCTCGGTGCCGGGCGAGCTGCCCCCCCGCATCACTCTGCTTTACTCCAGCGCTCCCCCATCAGCGCTAGCCAGTTGAAACCCCCGCGGCTCCGGCGCTCCGGCGTCCTCGGGCGCATTCTCCGGCGAGTCGAGCCGAGTCCCAGGCCGCCGAGGCGGGTGGCCGCGCTCTCCCCTCGCTCTCCTAGCCCCCAGGCCAAGCTGCTGTGCCCTTTGTGGCCAGCCTGGAGTCCAATCACACTTCGGCCGGTGCGTCCCAGGCCCCCGAGCTCCGGCAGGAGGTGATCGGCATCGCGGCGCTCGGGCTCGGCTCCCGGCTCCCCGGCTCCCCGCGCGCCGGTCCTGGGCTCTGGCGCGGCCCGGGCAGCCGAGGCGACGGCGCAGTGGCGCGCACGGCCGGGCGCTCCAGCCCGCGCGGGGTCTGCGGCGCGCGGGTGCCTCGGAGCCCCCAGTAATCCGCGAGGCGCTCGCCCCGAGGTCGTTGGGGTCGGCGGCGGAGCCTGTGGCGGCTGATGTCCGGCAGTGGCTGCCAGTCCCCGGCGGGGTGTGGGAAACACAGCGGCGGGCGCAGCGCGAGCCGGGCGCAGCGCGGCGCGGCGGGGCGAGGACTCCGGCGGCGGCGGCGGCGGCGGCGGCGGCGCCGTGGCGCGGCGCTCGCGGCTTTTAAAGGGGACGCCGCCTGCCGTCTCCCTCCCGGCCGAGGCCGAACACCTCCCCCTCGGTGGCGCGGCTTGCCGGGGATCCCCGAGCGGGCGGGAGCGGCGCGCAGGGGTGTGGACCGAGCGCCGGGGCAGCCGCGGCGGGGTGGGGCCGACGGCGGGGACGCGCGGCCGCCGTTGGGGGCGCTCGCGCCTCCAGCCCCTGCCCTCAAAGGGGAGAAAAACTGGAGCGCCGGACCCTCGCTGGGACTCCAGGGGCGAAATTCCAGAAAAGTACGAGGTCCAGCTTTTATTTCCTCACCGGCCCGTTATTCAACTTTCAGTTTGAAGGTTTTCAGTGATAGACGATTGGAAAAAAAAAAAAAAAGAACTCAGCGAAGTTACAAGGCATCTTGACATGGGCTTGGGGTAGACACTTTTGTGTTTCCCCGGGGTGGGAGGAGGATTAAAAGAAAACTAGAGATTGGAAACTGGATGTTATTTAGACTTTAACACACAGATATATGCATTACATATGCAAATGTATGTATAGGCACTTACATTTATAGAAATATATGTATACATTTATATTTATCTAAATATGCACATATATTTAGATAAATATATATGTAATATACAAATATACTCGTGTATGTCTCTAGGAATATATCCAATATATAAATATATGCTAACGAAAGCACACATTTCTATAAATATACGTCTATATATGTGAAATGGATGTCATCCTGCTATACATGACTTGCGCAACGTGGACTGTATGTGGCACCGTGAAGAGAGGATGAGAGGGATTTTATTTCTTTTTATGGTAGCTATCTCTTCATGCCTTGTGATATTTATCTGGCCCAGCTCAGAGGAAGGTAAAATAATGCACAGTGTGAGCCAAGCATAAAGACAATTCCGGTTTGAAACCTTAGAACCTTCAGCCCCACCCCCTTCCAACAGGCCCCAGCAGCAGGTCTGTGACGTGTGGTCAAGTCAGTTGTCTTCCTCAGCTGAAATATTCCCCAAATCTGCACCATGAGTTTTGAGGCCAAGGCTTTCTGTTCCCCCCAGGATTCCAGGATTCTCCATGCATAGCGTGACAGGGTTACCCAAAAGGTCCCAGAAGCCAAGGGCAGAAGGTTTTTTGAAAAAGCCAAATCAGCAAAATCAAGTTTGCCTGCACAGAACCTTCAGCCTGCAAAGTAGAAAGAGAAAAGTCTGAATCAGGAGCTCATAACAATCTATTATGCATGTGTATTATTTTTTCAGTTGGGAAGCTAAAATAATTCTAGGTTCCGCTCACGTAAATCGGATTAGCAACCCACAGAGGGGAATTAGGCACTGCTGTTTCTGAAAGTATAAAGGTCAAATAAGGTATTTCAGAGGAAGCCTGCCTACTAGAAAAATAAATTCAGGGCCGGAGGGGGGACGGCAAAACACTCAGGAACATGCTACTTTATTCACTGAAAATAAAGCGCTGTGGAAGTTACTGTCACTCTGAATCACTGGACACCAAACTAGCTGGCAATAGAACATATTCTACTCGTAGATATTAAGTTGAAAAGTGTTTTTTGTGCTTCTGAAACTATTTCCTTCTCCGTCAAGTTTAACTGACAAGTTAACAATTGTTTCTGTCACCAGTGAGATTTAAAAAACAAAAAACTTATATGAGACAAAAATCACTGTGTAACTTTGGAAGAGGAGAAAGTTGATAGCTGGTGGATGCTCCTCAAGTAAAGATGGAAAATAAATCTCTGGGGATAACATCAAGGATGTCTTGCAGCTTTAGGCCTTCATAACTTGTGAAATGGGAACGTTGTCAGTTTATCAAACAATCTTTGATAGTCAAGAAACTGAGGGAAAATTGGACCTTCTGGACACTCTATTCCATTTTAGTGTTGCCCGTCACAGGATCTCTTTTATGTGGGATATGTGATTTCTGAGGGGCAGCTGAATGCCTTTCCCAAGCAAAACCTCCTCAAGTTTGATCGTATTTCTCTTAAGATCCAGGCTCTCTGGTTGTTTTTTAGAGATGGCTGCCCTCTTGTGGTGGAAATGAGTTCAAACGCTTGGGAGAAAGAAGTCAATAAATATATAAGTAAATAAATAAGTAAATAAATAAACTCCAAAGACTGAGTTGGGGTACAAAGTACAAGATGACCATACCTACCCATTTTCCAGGCAATACGAATAGTTAAAAATGATACCTCTAAGTGGAGATGACCTATATCTTTTTATTCTCTTTGCTAAAAGGTGCTAACCTTCCACCTGCAACTCAGAAAGCAGGGTTATTACTTTGAGTGTGAAAATATCACTTACTGCTAGCCATGGTCAACTCTACATTTTCCAAAGGTTCATTAAAAGTTTTTCAACCCAGAAGGTGAGATTCATTCTTTTTGGGTATATCAAATTTGGTGTATCTGCCAGATGTGGGGAGTGGCGAGAGTGGGGGTGGGGAGTTGTTTAGGGGAGAGGTGATATTAGTTGCAAATTCAACTACCTCAGAGGGGACAGGCAAGTTATGTAAAAAAGCAAAGCCTACCAGCTAAGGATTCTATATAAAGGAGGTTGCTGCTATTCCCTTCTAGTCAATTCTTGCCAGTTTTCTAAGAGATACTGGAAATCCACATTTGATTATGTATGGACATGACCTGGGATGAAATGAAGTGCTTAAAGAGTCATACTTTGGCAACTTTTCCTTTACCAGTTCAGACCAGATAATGTTTAATTTATTGCATCCTGCAGCTATTAGCATTCACCATTGTTCCTGGTAGGCTAACCATTATGCAAATTAATATTAAAATAAAGATCCTCATGTACTGTAAAGGTCACAGCCGGGCATTAAATGATCCATCTACTTTATAATTGTCATTCCACTGAAACCTGTGGCAACTCCCCTGAGAAACCTCTTGGCTTTTTAGGATATATATCACTTTGTTACTAGTGTGACACTCAACACCGACTCTACTTACTTTACCTGGATGAAGCTCTGTCACAGGAACCAGGAGCCACAGCACAAGAGCAGCATCTAGTCAATCAAACTTTTACTCATTTAATGTATGATTAGATATGGTAGGAAAGATGGGTGGTGTGGAGTGACTTATTTGTAAAACTAGGCCTAATAGGCCAAGTCAGAGTTATTACTTTCAGGCAAATACTGACTACATCTTAAAAATTAAGAGAGAATGAATTTTGTGAATTGACTAGATTTATTTTAGGATGCACACAGTAGGCATTCTATAAACATGTTGATCACAGCCCAAGACATAGTCGGGTGACTTAGGTTCCAATTCCGGTTTGGCTGGATGGCTGAATTTAAAATAGTCATCTTTTGGCCTCATCTGTTGATCAGGGTAAATAAATGTATGTTCTGCCTGCCTCAGACGGCATGATGAAGGTCAAATGCATAACATGTGTGGACTTGGAGAATTTAAAAATGCTGTACAAACACAAGATCCTGATTGCTACTTACTCTATGTATCTTTATTTTTCAGCTTGCTTCCTGAACTATTATGGCCTGATTTTGAGATATAGAACTTTGTATGTCAGTTTGTTTGTTTTTTTCCTAACATTTTTTATCATGTTGCCAAACAATGGGTATTTCGTCAGAAAGGTCACCACTTGGGTCGATCTAGGGCAATAACAAATTCTCATAGTCTCAGCTCCCTCACGAATGATACGTAGAGATGAATAGCTGATCTCCTCACAGAGCTGTTGTGAAAAATAGATATGTTTCAAGACAAAAAAAAAGTTGCAAAATTTGAATTCCATACACATGCAAATTAAGGTCATTGGTTCTTGGAAGATTGATTTTGTTTTATGTTACTTTCTTTTGCATTTGGTAGATGACAAAAATGAATGTGAAATGAGCACATGCTTCTGAAAAATAATTATGGTCTTCCAATAGGTAGTTTTAGATAGTCATTAAATATTATCTCATTACCATATATCAATATGTTTGCATATCTTGTCAATGATATTTAAATGTTTTGATTTTGTGTTAATTAGACTGTGAAGAGTCAATGATAGAATTTTTCTTTACATATCCAGTCTCCAAATATTCATTGAGCAGCTATGATGCCCATGGCACTATGTCACTTAGGTTCCAGGAAATACAAAGATACATAATCTCTGCACATAATGCATTTAGAATTTGGCAGAAAAGATGGGACATATTCACAGGTAAATAAAGATATATGAGATAAGGACTTTAAGAGAAGTGAGAAACAAGTCCTGCAAATTAAATCGAGAGCAATCTCACTTCTGAAATGTAGACTCACTAAATTCTTCAAAGGGAGGGAATTTGAGAGGAACATTCAGGATGAGTAGAATTTCCATAGGATCAGTAGGCATCTTGATGAACATCAGCATTAGCAACAGCAGAATTTCCACCAACACCTTTAGTTACTGAGTTTCATGTGCTAGTTGCTTTCCACTTATCATTTCATTTAACCCTCACAAGAACCTTGCTCATTGGGTTTTATTACCCCCATTTTACAGACGAAGAAACTGTGCTAGAGAGCTATTTTCCCAAAGTCATACAACAAGCAAGTAGCACAGTCAGTAGTCTATTCTAGAACTCATGTTTTTGTTTGTTTGGTTTTTTCCCCCCACCATGCCAATGGTCTCTTGATTCCAGACAGTAGGAGCAGCCCAAAGCCAAGACAACAGACGGGAAAATGCAGAATTGTGTTTTGAGGAGCATGGGTGGTAGTTCAGATTTGGAGGTGGGTTTAGTTAGGGATAAGCAAAGACTAGAAGTAAGTCTATTCTTCAGGTAGGGTCCCAGTGTGAAAGCAGTGGCACATTCTTTAATAAAGTTTAACAAAGGGACATTGTACAAAGGCGTAGGCAGAGGTGAGGGAAAATGACAAGGGATAGTGAAGTACGCTGGTCCTAGATTGGGAAGCCAAACCAGGATGCTTTACAACCCTGAGGTCTGCAGGAGCACAGGAAGAACAGTTGCTAGAGCACTGAGAAAGCTGTAGCTGCAGGAGAGAGCCATTGGCAGAAAGGGGGGGGGGGGCTGGTACAGTGTCATCTGGGAAGGAGTAGGCAGAAAGAACAAATATCTCAACCCTTCTTTTCTCCTACTCTCTGAACATCTGTTGATATCTCCCATTGACCTCATTTGACCAGAAGGACAAGTGTATTAGTTATCTATTGCTGTGTAACAAATTACCACTAAGTTAGTGGCTTACTGCCCATTTATTATCTCACAGTTTCTGTGGGTCAAGAATCCAGGCCTAGCTTAGCTGGTTCTCTACTTAGGGTCTCATAAGACTGAAGTCAAGGAGTTGGCCAGGGCTGCAGTCTCATTCAAGGCTCAGGGTACTCTTCCAAGCTTATGGGGTTGTTGGTAGAATTCATTTCCTTGCAGCTGTAGAATTCCCTCTTTCACGATCACTTGATCACCTCTTTCATCAACTCCAGCAGGATAACATCTCTCTGACTACTAGACCCTCTTCTGAAAGACTCACCCAATTATATTAGGCCCACCCAGGATCTTCCTTTTGATTAACTCAAAATTCAGTTGATTAGGGACCTTAATTACATCTGCAAAAATCCCATCACCCATTGCCTTATAACATAACAGAGTAATATCCAATCATATTCATAGATCCAGATCATACTCAAGGGGAGGGGATTATGCAGAGGCTGGGAATCTCAGTCTATGCAGCCCATAGAGATCCACCTTTCAGGCACAGAACAAGGTAAAGAGTGGATCTGGGGTGCAAAGAGAGAATATCCAACATAGTAAGTTTTGAAAGGTAAGCAGACTTCAGGACCTTGAGACTCTTGACTACTAGTCTAAGGGGTTTGGATTCTATCCTGTATAAATGGATCACTATAAACTAGTTTACCAGAGGAACGGCATGGTTGGAGATGCATGTTAGGAAAACAAATCTCATGTTCGGTAGAGTGTAGTAGTGGGGAAGAGGGAATAGAGAGAAAGACTAGAGGTGAAGGGACTGGATAGTAGTTTTTGTAATTATACACTCAAGTGGTAATGGGAGCCTGAAGTCTACATGAAAAATAAGCCAATGTGAAAGCCATAAAGGAGGTCAGATGGATGGTTGGGGCATGGAGATGGGTAGTAGAGCTTTGGGGTGGGGAAAAATCAACAGAATCTGTAGGGTTTGGAGCCCAGGTGACAAAAAACTAGTGGTGCCATTAACAAAGAGGAGCGTGAGTAGGAGCTGGATGGGAGATGCAGGGGTGGTCCTTTCTGGAAGTACCTATGAGGTTCTTGTTAAATATCCTCACAGAAGTACAGAGTAGGTAATGAGACCCTGGAGTTCAGGAAAAGGATTAGGGGACTGGGGTGCAGATTTCTGAGCCAAGGCTTAACCATTTTGAGAGTAAAAGATTGCCAAAGAAGGACGTAGATGTCATAGAAAAGGTTTCAGAGAAGTGAAAAACAGGCAATGGTCATTTGTCTTAGAATTCATAAGATGGGAGTTTTCAGAAGAAGAGGGTGGTCTGCAGTCTTAAATGGTGGTGAGGATTGGGGGACAACTGATAGACTAAGAGTTAACAGCTCCTTGGTGATGTTTCCAGATCACAGGTATAGAAGAAGAATAAAGTGGGTGACTAAATGAGTGAAAGAACATAAAGAGAAGGAATTATCAGTATATGAAAAGTATCTCCAAATAGTTCATGAAATAGTTGAAATTATCTGGAAGCCTTCAACAAAATCAACAAAAGATTTATATATTGGCTTTGTTGGAGAATTTCTGTGTGGTCATTTACTTTTTACAAGAAGACTCCAGAAGAATAGTGTATTTATAAGTTCTAAACAATACCCAGGGATTCTTCATCTACTTAAAACTTTATTTGCATGTCTCTGCACCTTTCACAATTTGTTGGACCACACGAAGCTTAGTAAGCCTGGCATAGTTACCTCTAAATTGTCTGTCATGTTCATCATCTCTCCATAGGGCCCTCGTGGGACCAATTGCAAATTCTTTTCATCTCGCTTATCTATTCCATTCAGGAAGAGAATTTTGCAAAGGCAAGAGGGGTTTAAGGGCAGCCACTTTAGAATTAAGATAAAGATACTCATTTTGAACAATAGCAATCCAAGAGAATCACTTTGACCATAGATTCTTAATGGATATTCTCACCCTGGGTATATTTCATAAATTGTCTTAATGGGAAACAAAAGGTTTTGCTTTTTGCTCTAATTAATGTAGAACTTTCTTATTGAGCAAATAACATAAGATATATGTGACCCGAGAGATTTCGAGAAATGTCCTATTTCATCCTCTCATATTTACTGTACAATGACCAGTCAATGGCAGGCATGTCGCTGTCCACCACAGCCCCTCAGGCCTGATCACTCCAGTACACACCTGATTGCTGACTAAGGGTTTTCTCCATTTGGGGGAGTTTGCTCTGCCGACAGGTGCTGCTCGCTAGATGTGTTAGGGAATTAATACTTCCCAGGAGCAGCCCTCACCTAATGACCAATGGGAGTCAGCATATCAGTACCCCACCTCTCTCGTGCTTCTGGGCTAACTTTGGGGTGTGCTAACTCTGAGGTGCATGATCAAAGCTCCAGTCACCCACAGTGATAACTGGCTTGATAAATGCATCCTTTATTAGTTGCCTTCCCTTCCCTGCCTCACTTCTCCACTCCCCTAATTGTGTTTTCTCCACCTCTCTGTAACCTACTTATATTCAAATCCTTGTCTTAGAGTCACCTTCTGGAGGAACCCAAAATAAACACTGGATATTCTACTGACCTGAGATAGTGCCTTTCTGAAGTGCCTCAAATTTAAATCATACTCTGCCAAGTATTAAGTAAAATTGTTGGCTTTGGAGACCTATTTCCTGTACTTTGTTCATTTATTCATTCAATGACTTACTTTTCCAGGCACTGCTAAGTTTCTGGGGCTACAAAGATGAATATGGTGAGTTACACAAATCAATCAAATAGAATTTTACACAAGATACAGAGACTGAACCACGAATAGAGTTGCCACCTTCCCCTGGAGGTCAGAGAAGGTTTCCTAGGAGGACATAATACTTGAGTTGAATCATGAAAACTGAGCAGGTGTTGGGCAGATAGGCAAGGGGGAAGGGAATTCCAGGCAGGAGGAACAGCAGGGGTAAAGGCAGGAAAGCATGAAACATCAAGATGCATTAAAGAAATGGCCGGCAATTTAGTGTGACTGAACAGAAGAAGAGAGGGGGTGCCAGGTTTTGCTGGGCAAAGGAATTTGGACTTTTCCCCATACGATCTACTATGAGAAAAATCTGTTTGGTAGAAGTGAGCATGATGGCTTGGAGTAGCGCCAGATTGCAGGCAGAAGGACAAATTAAAAGGTTGTTGTAATTATTTAAGCAAGAGATGAGAGTCCTTGAACTCAGAAGAAGCATGGGGTGACAGAGAAGGCTATAAGAGATTGAAAAGATAAGATCTAAGGGCACTTAAGGGCCAACAGGGGGATGAAAAAGGAGTTAGAATGACATTAACCAGCGTAGAAAGTGCAGAAGGAGGAACATGCTTAATTTACAAGCACACAGAGATTGAGAATGTTCTTGACAAAACTCATGTGGCTTCCAGAGTCTAAAATTTCAATTTTCAACTATCAATGATTATGTCCTTAAGATTATTCCCCCAAGGTCATCCATGCCAGTAAGTATATATCCAGGAGTAACCTAAGTCTACTTACAATGGGAAACAAATCATTTTAAGCTTAGGGTGCTGTTTTGTGTTTGAACAATTAATTAATAAAAGACCAATCTGCATGCATAAAGTAGCTAACAGATGGGCAATATTTGGTCTAATCCAGAGTAGAAAAAGTTATGACAATTAAGGAAAACGGCTATCATTACATTAAATGCCTCGAAAATTAATGTTAACAATAGACTGCCTGCTTTTCTTTTTTTTTCTTTTTTTTTTTTTTAATTTATTTTTTCCCCCCAAAGCCCCAGTAGATAGTTGTATGTCATAGCTGCACATCCTTCTAGTTGCTGTATGTGGGACACGGCCTCAGCATGGCCGGAAAAGCGGTGCATCGGTCCGCGCCCTGGATCCGAACCCAGGCCGCCAGCAGCAGAGCGCACGCACTTAACCGCTAAGCCACGGGGCCGGCCTAGACTGCCTGCTTTTCTAAAAATTATTTTTTACTAACTTGGTATTGATTCAGAAAATTACTGATTCAGAAAATTACTGTTTCAGTGTCTTATTAGACAAGTAAACTCCTATGTATACAGAAAAGATAGGGATTTAGAGGAATTAGTTATTTTAATATGCTGATGAATGGAACTATCATATGTACCACTTCAAAGGTGAAATCAAAATGCAATTTTGTTTTTCTTATTTATACATTACACATAATTATAAGAAAATGTCGCTGAACACAATTTAATCTATTTTTGAATATTTAAAGTTTTGTTAGGTTCCTATAATGAAAAGCTCAGGACCATATTTATGACCAAGTATTATCCTTGTACCAACTGTTCATCTAAAAATATATAGAAATTTGTCATATTTGTCCTGACTATTTGAGATAATATGGAGTGTTGCAGAGTATGGTTGTTGTTGGAAAGAAGGAAGGAAGGAAGGAAGGAATTAGTTCTACTTGTTTTTTGTTCATTTGTCATAAAAGTAGTAAAAGGAATAAAGATCTCTGAGTATTTAAGTGTTCTTGTTATTTGAATTCAGAGTAAGTTTGAGTTTGCTTTACTTTAGCTAGAGAGTTAATAGTGTCCCAAAGTGCCAAACACAGAATCAAATAGAACCAGAACCATTTGGCTATTTTCAGGGTAAGTACATTTGCTGTAATTTACCTCGTTTATATATTTTAAGTGATTTTCACTATGGAGCTACTGGGAGATGTCTAAATTGCATTCCTACACATCCTCCTTCATTTTCAGCAATAAAGAAATGAAGCCCTTTTAGATAGGAAGTAACTTTCAGATCAGTTGCCTCTTGTTTCATGTCCTACATCTGTAGTTAAAAATTGACACTGGCTGCTCCCCCCATTTTGTTAATTTGGCTCCTACCTTCAATTAAGCCACAAAAAGATTTGAATGGTAACAGCTCTTGTCCAGTTGTCTTTCTACCTCTTTTTTTTTTTTACCCCCAAAGCCACAGTGCATAGTTATGTATCCCAGTTGTAGATCTTTCTAGCTCTTCTATGTGGCTTGCTGCCTCAGCGTGCCCAGGATCCGAACCGGCAAACCCAGGGCTGCCAAAGTGCAGCGCGTGAACTTAACCGGTACGTCACCGGGTCGGCCCCTTGCTACCTCTTTTTGAAATAACTTGAGTGAGGTGGACTAACCTTAAAAATGAATGACTAATTCTTCCATGAAATCCCACTTTAAAGAACATTTTCAGAATTGTCTTCTAAGTTACTTTTCCTCTTATGCTTCATACTGTTTTCTGTGCTCTATGGTCTCTCCTCCAAGTCCACTTAATAGGAAAGCCTCCAGGGATATCTGTTTTTAATAGAGGTTAAAGATCTCACTTTGGAGAAGGCAGGTTTGGAGTTGCGGAAGGAGAACTAGGGGAAGAGGCCATTGGCCTGCCACATGGACCAGGCTGCCATCAGTGGCGAAAGAGCGTGCAAATGGCAAATACTCGCCTTGCTTGGCCCCCAGAACACCCTCACATAGTAAACCAAAGCACTGCTCCAAGTTTACTGAACACCTTAGGAAATTCACTTCCATTTTAACATAAAAGAAATTTATAAACTATGAAACATTGAATAATGATAACATCACATATTATTTTAAATAATATTTTGAAGTATTTTTAATAGAGGAAAGAAAGAAATTTATAATGACTCATGATTCTCTTACCCAGATAATGTCTGTTGACTTAAAAATAATAATCCACACATATGTTAAAAAATTTAAATAGTATCAAATTGTCTAAAATGGAAATAAAGGTCTCTCTCCTTCTTTTCTATCCTGAATGACTTTTTCTAAAGGTAACCAGGGTTAAGTGATGCATATGTAATCTTATGGAAATCAAGACATTAAATATATGCTAGCATATGCACACATGCATGTGTGTGTATCTGTGTGCAAACATTTTGCATAAAGAACTGATATCATACGCTGATATCCATATCTTCCTAGTTTTTTTTATTTTTTAATAAATATATCTTGGAGATCTTTCCACACAGATCTGTCTCCTTGTTTTTAAGGGTAGTATTAGTCCCATGATTTGTTTAATTTGTCCCTCCTGATGGACATTTGGATATTTCCAGGTTTTTTTTCTCTTATAAGAATGTTTTAATAATAAATTTATATAAAATTGTGCAAGTACATCCAGAGGTTACATTTCTAACAATAGATTTTCTGGGTTAGAGTATGTGCATTTAAAAAATTTTTTTGAACGATTGTAGCTGAACTGTCTTTCAGAAAAGTGTACGCTGATTTATTCTACCATCAACAGAATCCTCATCAACCTTGTGTGTCATCAAACATTGGAAAATGGTTTAAGGTAAAACAGTATCTCATTTTAATTTGCATTTCTTTTTATTATGAATGAAGTTGAAAAACCTTACCTTATACTTACTGGCCATTATATTTCAGTTTTTGATCAGATCTTTCACCCATTTTTCTAGATTGCTTGCCTCTTTCTTAATGACTTAAAAGCAAGGAAACAAAAAACATTATGATATTATTATCACACCTAAATTTTTCTTATTAATTTTACAGGTTCTTTACATATTAAAGAAATTAGTCCTTTGTAAGAAATGTATTATAAATATTTCTCCATCTACTGTC